>NC_142608.1:62372574-62591788 GCF_041222555.1 Hakea prostrata
TTCTCGGTTGGCTGCTCCTATGACTAAGTTGACCAGGAAAGAAGAGAAGTTTGTTTGGTCTAACGCTTGTGAGAAGAATTTCCAAGAGTTGAAGGATAGATTGACCCGTGCCCCGGTTTTGACTATACCCGATAGTTCCGGTGGTATGACAGCTTTATACCGATGCGTTAAAGATTGGTTTGGGTTGTGTACTGATGCAACATGGCAAGGTCGTAGCCTATGCTTCTCGGCAATTGAAGGATTATGAGCGGAATTACCCCACTCACGATCTAGAACTTCCGCCGTTGTCTTTGCTTTGAAGATTTGGAGACATTATCTTTACGGTGAGAAGATTGCCATTTTCACGGATCATAAGAGTTTGAAATATTTCTTTACCCAAAAGGAGTTGAACATGAGACAAAGGAGATGGTTGGAACTAGTCTCCGATTATGATTGTGATATTCAAGATCATCCCGGGAAAGCAAATGTTGTTGCCGATGCTCTTAGTAGGAAGAACCGGAAGAAGACTTTGGATTTAAATGCTTTGAGTTTACCATTGTGGTCTTCTATTGAGAGTTTTGGGTTGGAAATCGTCCCCGAGAATTCTGATTGTATTCTTTTCGCCATGACGGCAAGATCCGGTCTTAGAGATAAGATTGTTGCTCACAGAGTTCGATCAGAGTTTTTGACCAAAGTTGAGAAGATTTCTTCGAACCTGAGTCGGACCCCGACTTTGGTATATCCATGGATGGTGCTTTGTTGTTTAGAGGAAGACTGTGTGTGCTCGCAAACGATGAAGTTAAGAATGAAATATTGAAGGAAGCACACCACTGTTTCTTTATCGGACACCCGGGAAGCACCAAGATGTACAAGGACTTGAAGGAACATTTTTGGTGGATTGGTTTAAAGGCGGATGTTGATGATTTTGTTGCCAAGTGTGAGACTTGCCAACGTGTGAAAGCCGTTCGACAACCTCCATCCGGATTACTTCAACCCCTTCCTATTCCTAGTTGGAAGTGGGAAGATATCTCCATGGACTTTGTGACTAGCTTGCCTCGGACAAGTAAAGGCAATGACACCGTGTGGGTGATTGTTGATAGGTTGACCAAATCAGCCCATTTCATTCCTATGAAGATCACTCATACTCCCGTGGATAATGTGGTTCGTCCGCATGGTGTGCCTTTGAGTATTGTCTCGGATCGTGATCCTAGGTTCACCTCAAGGTTTTGGAACAGTTTGCGGAAGGCCTTGGGAACCCAATTGAACTTGAGTACAGCTCATCATCCACGAGCCGATGGGCAATCCGAGCGGACAATTCAGACATTGGAAGACATGCTCAGATCTTGTGTGGTGGATATGGGTGGAAATTGGGATGAACACCTAGCTTTGGTTGAGTTTGCCTATAACAACAGTTATCAAGCAACAATAGGCATGGCTCCATTCAAGGCTTTGTATGGTAGTACTTGTAGGACACCTTTGTACTGGATCGAGACAGTGAAAGAAAAGTCTTAGGTCCTGAGATGATTGAAGCTACAAGTGCTATGGTAGATATGATAAGAGAAAGGATTAAGTCTCGCCAGCCGAGACAGAAATCTTATGCCGATAAGAGAAGGACCGATTTGGAATTTCAAGTTGGAGAGAAAGTCTTTCCCAAGGTCTCACCAATGAAGGGTGTGATGAGATTCAATGTTAAGGGTAAGCTTAGCCCTCGTTACATTGGACCTTTCGAGATTTTGGAAAAGGTTGGACCTGTTGCGTATCGATTAGCATTACCTCCGTCTCTTCTTGCTGGTGTGCACAATGTGTTTCATATTTCGATGCTCCGAAAATACATAGAGAATCCGGAACACATTTTGCAGCAAGCACTGAAGGACTTAGTGCTGATTTTACCTATTATGAAGAACCGGCCGAAATCCCGGATAGGAAGGACAAGCAGCTGCGGAATCGTGCCATTCCTTTGGTGAAGATTCGGTGGAAGAACCATACCCCTGAAGAAGCTTCTTGGGAGAAGGAAGAAGACATGAAGGAGAAGTTTCCTTACCTCTTTGGAAGCACAGGTACGCTTTCAATTTCGGGGACGAAATTTCTTTAAGGGGGGGAGAATGTGAAACCCAGCCCTAACCTTGACCCGGAAACCTTGTTGTTTGTAGGTCCGATGACCCGAAGTAAAGTAAGAAGTCAGCTTTGGGCCATCCCAGTAGAGGACTTGGTGTCTGGCTTTGAATCCATGAAGGTTGATGATGAGGTTCTATTTATGGAAACAGAATCCTGATGAAGATCTAATTAGTTGATGGACTTGGAGTGCTCTCTATCTTGGTTTGAAGGCATTTCTACCTACTAGGTAAGTCACTTGACTTGTGTACAAAACCCCTTTAGGTTTGGATTTGATCCGGGCCTTCAATTCCCTGTTTTGGCCTTATGTTGCCGCATTGGTCGACCGATTGGTCGACTGGGCCAGCCGACCAATCCACTCGACCAATGGGTGCTGTCTTTGGCAATTAGGTTGATTCTTGCTCTATTTAAGTCTAACCTCGAGTCCACTTCGTATTTGCTGCCTCCAAACCCTCTCGAACGAACCAAAGACCCTCTGCAAGTCATCTCTCTTGCATCCTTGGAGTTTTCTTGGCGGATCTTCGTCGGAACTCTTCTTTTTGCATCAAAAGGTATGTCTACTCTCTCTTCTTCTCCTACATCTCTGTTGCAAACATCTCTGAACATGTTCTCATGATCATCCTAAGGATTTAAGGCTAGAACAATGATCTTAACCATGATCATTGCAAGCTTTTGAAGGATTCATGATCAAACCATGATTTAATCTCTGTTAATTTCCTAATCTGAATTCCGGATCTCTTTGGATCTTCTTTCATTGATCATGTTAGTGGTTAATGGTTGTGTTTTCTTTCTATGATCCATAATCCATAGAATTCTAGTTGTTCTCTTCTACCTTACTATGTGTTCTTCATGATGCATGATAGTACATATATGGTAGGTTTTATTTCCTTATTTAGATTTATGCTTCTAAGCCTTATTCCATGAAGACCTATGCATGTTTTCATGTTTTCATTACCAAAAGCAATGATCCATCCTCCTATAGTTCTTGTCTTTGTTTTCTATTTCAAAATTCATCAAGATCCATGTTTGATTTATTTATGGTAACTTTTTGTTTCCTAATTTGGATCTTGATACCTTGATTTGATTAGTGTTTTAAGGTCCCCTATATGTTAGAATACTACTGATGTAGTCTACCCCTTGATTAGTACCCTTTTGAACCACCAAATTCGGATTTCATATCTCAAAACTCTGATTTTCTAAGCTACCGTCTGCATTGGTCGACTAATTGGTCGACTGGACCACTCGACCAATCCACTCGACCAATGAGTACAGCAACTCCAGAATTGGTCTGTTTCGGATGTTTTGATATATTTTCTGTTAGGGATCTTTCCTAATATGTTGTATATACTTGTTTAGGACCTTCTTCTCAAGTTTGCCAAGATCTTACTTGATTTCTTTGGATTCTTTGCGAGTTATAAAAGGTAAGGATGGTTATTTCCTTAATTACATAGATAGCATGAATCTAGTTTCTATATTTGAATATCATAGATATGATTCCTAAATTAGATTCTTACAATGATATACTACTGTTGCATAACTTGGATTACAGTAGCATTATTTATTCATGTTGAATTGATTCATGTATGATTTACTTACCAATGTTATACAAGTGATTGTATTTACTGATTTCTTTCCATATATGGAGTTACCATATATGTGATGATATGAATTGATGCATGTGTATGCTTACGTATGGTTTGGAAAGGAGAGGTGTCCTTTCGACACTTCTGTCCTTGGACTACTACGGGAATATTATGGGATATTTCCGGAGATGCCCTCTGGACACCTTCCTAAACTGTTGGATGACATATATAGGATTGTCTAGTAGTGTTTGGCTAGGATGTCCTGTTATGTCAGACCCTAATCGGAGGGGTATTGAGACCCAACGACCCGTGGTAGCAATGGGGATTCATGGGCGCTCAAGACCGGTAACCAACCCGTGAGAGGACAGGAATCACATTGTGGGGGCCATTTGTTGGTAGGGTTGCATATGGTTAGACTTGGGCTCACGGGCGCTTAAGACCGGTAACCAACCCGTGAGAGGACGTGAGAGCTTCCCGTTTACCATATGTGGATAACCAATAGGGTTGATGAGTCCGTAGTCCGAGTTGGTCGGTGCCATAGGATACGCTGACTCTAGTGTGAAGGATACCGGAAAGGATCGTCAGGGACGAGGAATGGAAGTATCTGGATCTGACTTGATGTAACCAAGTAGAAGACTTGCATTTGGCTAGATATTACCCCCGACATGCGCCAGTACTTATACCAAATGGTTGTGAGAGAGTGTGTTGACTTAACCCCCGCCAAGGTTTGTCCCGAGGGATGAAGGACCCATTACCAATCGGCTGCTCAAGACCGGTGAAATGATCCGTGAGAGAATCCAAGATATCTTAAATGGTTGAGGATGTGAGTGGACTTTCCTAAAGAAGTACGGTGCTATGACTTAAAGCATGTCTGCCAATAGAGACCAGCATACTTAGAGTTAGATTCATTCATTCATTGTTTGTCTCATATCATATTGCATTTATGATTGTTCTGGAATCCCTGCCATTTATGTTATTATGGATTTTAAGCGCTTTACCGAGTTTCTTTGAAACTCATTCCTTTATTGTACAATGTTGTTAGACTATTCTGCAGGTACGGAATACTATGACGGTCCCTATGAGGAAGCGCAAGGCGAAGAGACATATCTCCAGGAAGGTGATTGCGGTTACCACAATTACTCTGAAGATCCCACGGGTGGTTATGCTCCGTACGATGCTTAGTCCGACCATTGAGTGGAAGCGTCCTTGTGCTATTTATGAGATCTACACCTACAAGGATGTCGTCTACAAAGTGGAGAATATTTAGTTACCCAATGTACTTGTTACTGGGATTAGATTCTGTCTAGTTTATTCTTTTAGAGCTACTTTTCCGCTGGATGTAAAGTGGGATTTTTGCTTCACTTTACTTATCTGTTTGATACTCTGATTATATCTATTATTCTGATTCAGTTATGATTCATTCTTTCTTTATTGAATCTATGATTTATCTTCCGCACTCTTGTTATGGTTGTTCATGATTATGTTATTGTTTATGTGGGAGGTTGATCACTCGATACCTGATCTTCGGGCTGTGGATCACACTCTCGGGTATGCCAGATAGGGTACCGGCTGGGAGGGCGTGACAGGAGGGGTATTGAGACCGAACGACCCGTGGTAGCAATGGGGATTCATGGGCGCTCAAGACCGGTAACCAACCCGTGAGAGGACAGGAATCACATTGTGGGGGCCATTTATTGGTAGGGTTGCATATGGTTAGACTTGGGCTCACGGGCGCTTAAGACCGGTAACCAACCCGTGAGAGGACGTGAGAGCTTCCCGTTTACCATATGTGGATGATCAATAGGGTTGATGAGTCCGTAGTCCGAGTTGGTCGGTGCCATAGGATACGCTGACTCTAGTGTGAAGGATACCGGAAAGGATCGTCGGGGACGAGGAATGGAAGTATCTCGGATCCGACTTGATGTAACTAAGTAGAAGACTTGCATTTGGCTAGGTTTTACCCTGACATGCGCCAGTACTTATACCAAATGGTTGTGAGAGAGTGTGTTGACTTAACCCCCTGCCAAGGTTTGTCCTGAGGGATGAAGGACCCATTACCAATCGGCTGCTCAAGACCGGTGAAATGATCCGTGAGAGAATCCAAGATATCTTAAATGGTTGAGGATGTGAGTGGACTTTCCTAAAGAAGTACGGTGCTATGACTTAAGGCATGTCTGCCAATAGAGACCAGCATACATAGAGTTAGATTCATTCATTCATTGTTTGTCTCATATCATATTGCATTTATGTTTGTTCTGGAATCCCGTCATTTATGTTATTATGGATTTTTAATCGCCTTTACTGAGTTTCTTTGAAACTCATTCCTTTATTGTACAATGTTGTTAGACTATCCTGCAGGTACTGAGTACTATGACGGTCCCTATGAAGAAGCGCAAGGCGAAGAGGCATATCTCCAGGAAGGTGATTGCGGTTACCACAATTACTCTGAAGATCCCGCAAGTGGTTATGCTCCGTACGATGCTTAGTCCGACCATTGAGTGGAAGCGTCCTTGTGCCATTTATGAGATTTACACTTATAAGGATGTTGTCTATAAAGTGGAGAACAATTTAGTTACCCAATGTACTTGTTACTGGGATTAGGTTTTGTCTAGTTTATTCTTTTAGAGCTACTTTTCCGCTGGTTGTAAAGTGGGATTTTTGCCTCACTTTACTTATCTGTTTGACACTCTGATTATATCTATTATTCTGATTCATTTATGATTCATTCTTTCTTTATTGGATCTATGATTTATCTTCCGCACTCATGTTATGATTGTTCATGATTATGTTATTGTTTATGTGGGAGGTTGATCACTCGATACCTGATCTTCGGGCTGTGGATCACACTCTCGGGTATGCTAGGATAGGGTACCGGCTGGGAGGGCGTGATGATTGGTATCAGAGCCCAAGGTTCGAGGAGATCCTAACCACAAAAGACAACAACTGAACATTCCTGAGTCATTGATCTGAAATGACTCTTCTACTCTTAGAAGTGAATAATAGAACACTGAATTAGAAACTTGACCTTTGAGGCATAACAGAACATTTCTGAATAACATACAATAATTATACTTGAACAAATGTCACTAATGCAAGGAAAAGAAAGTTGCATAACATACAATAATTAGAATAATAGATATAATCAGAGTATCAAACAGATAAGTAAAGTGAAATTCCAAGTATTGCGCACATGCTAGTATGTTCAAATCAAATATCCCCCAAATTTGAAATTTTCCGAAAAATTACAAAAATACCCTTTTGGCTCAAATCTTAAAATAGCACTAATTGGAAATGTCTCTTGTCTCTTCCACAGATACACCATGCAGAGGGGAGGACGAGGAGGAGGTAGAGGTCGAGGTCGCATCGTAGGTGCTCTTAGGGGCAGAGGTCAGGTTCCTTTCGAGCCTAGAGAGGAGGTCAGGAGACCGGACATGTTTGACACACCTCAGGCCGAGTTTCTGTACGAGGCCTACTTCAGCTATTGTAACATCGAGATGGGGCGTCTACTTCATTTACGCCAGCTCAGAGCCTTTAGGATCCGGCAGAGGTTCGACACTTTACAGTGGACTCATCTCTTCACCGAGGATTTGCCGGTATACCTGGAGCTAGTGAGGTTGTTCTTCAGCAACCTTACTTACACAGAGGAGGCTCGAGGCCAGGGACATCCACTCAGACTTGTCCTCAGGAGCGGGGGTCCTCCGGACTCGGATTCGCTTCTCTACCCGGACACCTGGCTGAGATCTTGCAGGTCCCTTACTATCCACAGCAGTGTGTGTGGATACCTGCAGGAGCAGATCTGGACAGCCATCTGATGCCGTACGAGCTTCGCGAGATATGCTCTACGCTATGGGATAGCCGTCGATGCTACACACCGTGGACTAGCGGTGGTTAAGTCCACACACTCTCTCACAACCATTTGGTATAAGTACTGGCGCATGTCAGGGTAAAACCTAGCCAAATGCAAGTCTTCTACTTGGTTACATCAAGTCAGATCCAGATACGTCCATTCCTCGTCCCTGACGATCCTTTCCGGTATCCTTCACACTAGAGTCAGCGTATCCTATGGCACCGACCAACTCGGACTACGGACTCATCAACCCTATTGATCATCCACATATGGTAAACGGGAAGCTCTCACGTCCTCTCACGGGTTGGTTACCGGTCTTAAGCGCCCGTGAGCCCAAGTCTAACCATATGCAACCCTACCAATAAATGGCCCCCACAATGTGATTCCTGTCCTCTCACGGGTTGGTTACCGGTCTTGAGCGCCCATGAATCCCCATTGCTACCACGGGTCGTTCGGTCTCAATACCCCTCCGATTAGGGTCTCGACATAACAGGACATCCTAGCCAAACACTACTAGACAATCCTAGATATGTCATCCAACAGTTTAGGAAGGTGTCCAGAGGGCATCTCCGGAAACATCCCATAATATTCCCGTAGTAGTCCAAGGACAGAAGTGTCGAAAGGACACCTCTCCTTTCCAAACCATACGTAAGCATACACATGCATCAATTCATATCATCACATATATGGTAACTACATATATGGAAAGAAATCGATATTACAATCACTTGTATAACATTGGTAAGTAAATCATACATGAATCAATTCAATATGAATAAGTAATGCTACTGTAATCAAAGTTATGCAACAGTAGTATATCATTGTAAGAATCTAATTTAGGAAACATATTCATGATATTCAAATATAGAAACTAGATTCATGCTATCTATGTAATTAAGGAAATAACCATCCTTACCTTTTATAACTCGCAAAAGGATCCTAAGAAATCAAGTAAGATCTTGGCAAACTTGAGAAGAAGGTCCTAAACAAGTATATACAACATATTAGGAAAGATCCCTAACAGAAATATATCAAAACATCCGAAACAGACCAATTCTGGAGTTGCTGTACTCATTGGTCGAGTGGATTGGTCGAGTGGTCCAGTCGACCAATCAGTCGACCAATGCAGACGATAGAGCCTATAAAATCAGAGTTTTAAGATATGAAATCCGAATTTGGTGGTTCAAAAGGGTACTAATCAAGGGGTAGACTACATCAGTAGTATTCTAGCATATAGGGGACCTCAAAACACTAATCAAATCAAGGTATCAAGATCCAAATTAGGAAACAAAAAGTTACCATAATTAACTCAAACATGGATCTTGATGAATTTGAAATAGAAAACAAGGACAAGAACTATAGGAGGATGGATCATTGCTTTCGGTAATGACAACATGAAAACATGCATAGGTCTTCATGGAATAAGGCTTAGAAGCATAAATCTAAATAAGGAAATAAAACCTACCATATATGTAACTATCATGCATCATGAAGAACACATAGTAAGGTAGAAGAGAACAACTAGAATTCTATGGATTATGGATCATGGAAAGAAAACACAACCATTAACCACTAACATGATCAATGAAAGAAGATCCAAAGAGATCAGAATTCAGATTAGAAGATTAACAAAGATTAAATCATGGTTTGATCATGAATCCTTCAAAAGCTTGCAATGATCATGGTTAAGATCATTGTTCTAGCCTTAAATCCTTAGGATGATCATGAGCACATGTTCAGAGATGTTTGCAACAGAGGATGCAGCATCTCTTCTACTGTCTCAACTCAAAAAGGAAAGAAAAACAAAGATGGAGGAGAAGAAGAGAGAGTAGACATACCTTTTGATGCAAAAAGAAGAGTTCCGACGAAGATCCGTCAAGAAAACACCAAGGATGCAAGAGAGATGACTTGCAGAGGGCTTTGGTTCGTTCCAGAGGGTTTGGAGGCAGCAAATACAAAGTGGACTCGAGGTTGGACTTAAATAGAGCAAGAATCAACCTAATTGCCAAAGACAGCACTCATTGGTCGAGTGGATTGGTCGACTGCCCGATCGACCAATCAGTCGACCAATGCCGACATGCAAGAAGGCCAAAACGAGGGAATTGAAGGTCCGGATCAAATCCAAACCTAAAGGGGTTTTGCACACAAGTCAAGTGACTTACCTAATAGGTAGAAATGCCTTCAAACCAAGATAGAGAGCACTCCAAGTCCATCAACTAATTAGATCTTCATCAGGATTCAGTTTCCATAAATAGAACCTCATCATCAACTTTCATGGATTCAAAGCCAGACACCAAGTCCTCTACTGGGATGGCCCAAAGCTGACTTCTTACTTTACTTCGGGTCATCGGACCTACAAACAACAAGGTTTCCGGGTCAAGGTTAGGGCTGGGTTTCACATTCTCCCCCCTTAAAGAAATTTCGTCCCCCGAAATTGAAAGCGTACTGTGCTTCCAAAGAGGTAAGGAAACTTCTCCTTCATGTCTTCTTCCTTCTCTTAAGAAGCTTCTTCAGGGGTATGGTTCTTCCACCGAATCTTCACCAAAGGAATGGCGCGATTCCGCAGCTGCTTGTCATTCCTATCCAGGATTTCGGCCGGTTCTTCATCATAGGTCAAATCAGCACTAAGTCCTTCAGGTGCTTGCTGCAAAATGTGTTCCGGATTCTCTATGTATTTCCGGAGCATCGAAATATGAAACACATTGTGCACACCAGCAAGAGACGGAGGTAATGCTAATCGATACGCAACAGGTCCAACCTTTTCCAAAATCTCGAAAGGTCCAATGTAACGAGGGCTAAGCTTTCCCTTAACATTGAATCTCATCACACCCTTCATTGGTGAGACCTTCAGAAAGACTTTCTCTCCAACTTGAAATTCCAAATCGGTCCTTCTCTTATCAGCATAAGATTTCTGTCTCGACTGGGCAGACTTAATCCTTTCTCTTATCATATCAACCATAGCACTTGTAGCTTCAATCATCTCAGGACCTAAGACTTTTCTTTCACCTGTCTCAGTCCAGTACAAAGGTGTCCTACAAGTACTACCATACAAAGCCTTGAATGGAGCCATGCCTATTGTTGCTTGATAACCTGTTGTTATAGGCAAACTCAACCAAAGCTAGGTGTTCATCCCAATTACCACCCATATCCACCACACAAGATCTGAGCATGTCTTCCAATGTCTGAATTGTCCGCTCGGATTGTCCATCGACTTGTGGATGATGAGCTGTACTCAAGTTCAATTGGGTTCCCAAGGCCTTCTCGCAAACTATTCCAAAACCTTGAGGTGAACCTAGGATCACGATCCGAAACAATACTCAATGGCACACCATGCAGACGAACCACATTATCCACATAAAGCCTTGCTAGCTTATCCAGAGTATGAGTGATCTTCATAGGAATGAAATGGGCTGATTTGGTCAACCTATCAACAATCACCCACACAGTGTCATTGCCTTTACTTGTCCGAGGCAAGCTAGTCACAAAGTCCATGGAGATATCTTCCCACTTCCAACTAGGAATAGGAAGGGGTTGAAGTAATCCAGATGGAGGTTGTCGAACGGCTTTCACACGTTGGCAAGTCTCACACTTGGCAACAAAATCATCAACATCCGCCTTTAGACCAATCCACCAAAAATGTTCCTTCAAGTCCTTGTACATCTTGGTGCTTCCCGGGTGTACAGTAAAGACCGACTGGTGTGCTTCCTTCAATATTTCTTTCTTAACTTCATCGTTTATGGGCACACACAGTCTTCCTCTAAACAACAAAGCACCATCCATGGATATACCAAAGTCGGGGTCCGACTCAGGATTCGAAGAAATCTTCTCAACTTTGGTCAAAAACTCTTGATCGAACTCTGCAGAGCAACAATCTTATCTCTAAGACCAGATCTTGCCGTCATGGCGGAGAAAGAATAAAATCAGAATTCTCAGGGGACGATTTCCAAACCAAAACTCTCAATAGAAGACCACAATGGTAAACTCAAAGCATTCAAATCCAAAGTCTTCTTCTGGTTCTTCCTACTAAGAGCATCGGCAACAACATTTGCTTTCCCAGGATGATCCCGAATATCACAATCATAATCGGAGACTAGTTCCAACCATCTCCTTTGTCTCATGTTCAACTCCTTTTGGGTAAAGAAGTATTTCAAACTCTTATGATCCGTGAAAATGGCAATCTTCTCACCGTAAAGATAATGTCTCCAAATCTTCAAAGCAAAGACAACGGCGGCAAGTTCTAGATCGTGAGTGGGGTAATTCCGCTCATAATCCTTCAATTGCCGAGAAGCATAGGCTACGACCTTGCCATGTTGCATCAGTACACAACCCAAACCAATCTTTGACGCATCGGTATAAACTGTCATACCACCGGAACTATCAGGTATAGTCAAAACCGGGGCACTTGTCAATCTATCTTTCAACTCTTCGAAATTCTTCTCACAGGCGTCCGACCAAACAAACTTCTCTTCTTTCCTGGTCAACTTAGTCATAGGAGCAGCCAACCGAGAAAAGTTCTCAATAAACCTTCGGTAGTAACCCGCCAATCCAAGAAAACTTCTTATTTCCGTTACTGACTTCGGTCTCTCCCAATCAGCCACAGCTTGGACTTTTTCAGGATCGACACGAATACCTTCGGCTGAAACTACATGACCAAGGAAAACCACTCTCTTAAGCCAGAAATCACACTTGCTAAACTTAGCAAACAACTTCTTTTCCCACAACCTTTGCAAAGTGAAACTTAGATGACTCGCATGCTCTTCTTCGCTCTTCGAATAGATCAAGATGTCATCAATGAAAACAATCACAAACTTATCAAGCACATCATGAAATACTCGGTTCATGAGGTCCATGAACACCGCAGGAGCATTGGTCAATCCGAAGGGCATGACTCTAAACTCATAGTGACCATACCGCGTTCGGAAAGCTGTCTTGAAGATATCACTAGACTTCACTTTCAATTGGTGATATCCGGACCTTAAGTCAATCTTTGAGAACACAACTGCACCCTTCAACTGATCGAAGAGATCATCGATTCTGGGCAGCGGATATCTATTCTTGATAGTCAACTTATTCAACTCACGGTAGTCGATGCACAAGCGCATACTACCGTCTTTCTTCTTGACGAACAAGACCGGAGCTCCCCAAGGTGAAACTCCCTTCTCTTCGTTAACTTTTCCCACCTAGTGTGTCACCTTGGTTTCCAAATCAGAAGCAAGATATCCAAGAACATCATCAACAACTTGCTTCCACTCTTTACTTAAAATCATCAAAAATCCACTTGACCAAATGATTTAAAAACTTAAATCATTCTTAAATATATCCATATAGTCATCAAACAATATTCCATAAGGCAAAAATCACATTTTCCAAAAATTCAACAGCAAATGAGGTCACTGTGACCATTGGTCGAGTGATTGGTCGAGTGACCCAGTCGACCAATGAGTCGACCAATGAAGACAGAATGCGAAAATTCGCATTATAAGCCTCATTTCCACATTCCAACCTCATTCTAACTTCTTCCAAAGGTGAGAGAGCTCTAGGGAAAATCTCCAAGAGTTCCCACAAGTGTTCTTGAGGTGATTTAGTGCTTCAACAACAACACCACAACACACCATCTTCACAAACAAGGTAAACCTCTTAATCTTCCTTCCATTTTCATCTTCTCATGCTTGCATTTCAATAAAACCATGCTTTACTTGTATCCAATGCTAGAAATCATGCTTAGGAATGCTTAGAAACATATTCCTTAGGTTTTAAACACAATGCCATGCATAGACAACAAGTTTTAACACATTGGTGCTCATCTCGCAAAGTTTTATACCGAAATCGATATCTTTAGAAAAATTTCGTTTTCACTCAAACCGCTTGGAATTTTCACACGAGATCAAATGCTACATGCTCAAGATGACATTGTAGATAGGTCCATACAATTTGATTTAACCAATTTCAACTTTTCAAAAATCCAATTTTGACCTAAATTGCAAAATCCCCAAATTTCCTTCTTGCTGAATTTTTCGCTTTAATCCAAGTTTTCGATCGATTTTCGTCAAACAAACTTCATAGACATGAAATTCCAAGTATTGCGCACATGCTAGTATGTTCAAATCAAATTTCCCCCAAATTTGAAATTTTCCGAAAAATTACGAAAATACCCTTTTGGCTCAAATCTTAAAATAGCACTAATTGGAAATGTCTCTTGTCTCTTCCACAGATACACCATGCAGAGGGGAGGACGAGGAGGAGGTAGAGGTCGAGGTCGCATCGTAGGTGCTCTTAGGGGCAGAGGTCAGGTTCCTTTCGAGCCTAGAGAGGAGGTCGAGGAGACCGGACATGTTTGACACACCTCGAGCCGAGTTTCGTACGAGGCCTACTTCAGCTATTGTAACATCGAGATGGGGCGTCTACTTCATTTACGCCAGCTCGTAGCCTTTAGGATCCGGCAGAGGTTCGACACTTTACAGTGGACTCATCTCTTCACCGAGGATTTGCCGGTATACCCGGAGCTAGTGAGGTTGTTCTTCAGCAACCTTACTTACACGGAGAGGAGGCTTGAGGCCGGGGACATCCACTCAGACTTGTCCTCGGGAGCGGGGGTCCTCCGGACTCGGATTCGCTTCTCTACCCGGACACCGGCTGAGATCTTGCGAGGTCCCTTAGTATCCACAAGGTGTGTGTGGATACTGCAGGAGCAGATCCGGACAGCCATCCGATGCCGTACGAGCTTCGCGAGATATGCTCTACGCTATGGGATAGCCGTCGATGCTACACACCGTGGACTAGCGGACGGATGACGGGCTCGCACGTATTATCGGTCGCATAGTCGGCCGAAACATCATGCCGAAAGCCGGACATCACCATCGGGTCACGGTGATGGAGGCCTTGGTCATCTACCGCATCTACATGGGCTTCGAGATCGATCTCTCCTACATCATTCAGCAGGTCATGCTGGACTTAGTTTCTGCGGCCTAGCATGCGGAACCTTTGCTATGGGAGGCTTCGACTTTGATCTTCGGGCATTTCGGGGTGAGTTTCGAGGATACACCGATGGACACTAGATCACGGGGATACCCCATTGGGACTCGGACCATTCGACGGATGAGACTACATCGTTCCGAGAGATCTCTGGTCCGGAGGGTGAGGATGATGATGAATCAAAGGATGAGGATCGGGGATCGGAGGATGGAGGAGAGGATATCGGTCCCGATAGTGATGATCAGGCCGGAGATGATACAGAGATATGTGCGAGGCCGAGCACCGTGCATCACGAGTTTCCTTCATCACACTTCGAGGCGGGCGGCCCTTCACATGCGGTTCCGGAGACTTCAGATCTTGGTGCACAGATGAGATCGATGACTTCCATGCTAGAGAGGATGGAGGTCGGACAGAGCAGATGTACGAGAGGATGGAGTCACGACGAGGATAGGATAGAGCATCGGGTGACTCAGCTAGCGAGAGGAGTTCGAGCATACGAGAGATCGAGTAGATCACCTAGATAGACTGTACTTTAGGATTTTCCATTTATGCATTTCAGATGTAATCATTGTAAAAACTTTTGAAATTAATGAAGTTCATTTTGTTTCTCTTTAATTATTGTATGTTATGCACTTTTCTTTTCCTCGCATTAGTGTCATTTGTTCAAGTATAATTATGGTATGTTATTCGAAATGTTTGTTATGCCTCAAAGGTCAAGTTTCTAATTCGGTGTTCTATTATTCACTTCTAAGAGTAGAAGAGTCATTTCAGGTCAATGACTCGAGAATGTTCAGTTGTTGTCTTTTGTGGTTAGGATCTCCTCGAACCTTGGGCTACGATACCAATCTGTCACGCCCTCCCAGCCCGGTACCCTATCCGGCATACCCGAGAGTGTGATCCACAGCCCGAAGATCAGGTATCGAGTGATCAACCTCCCACATAAACAATAACATAATCATGAACAATCATAACAAGAGTGCGGAAGATAAATCATAGATCCAATAATGAAAGAATGAATCATAAACGAATCGGAATAATAGATATAATCGGAGTATCAAACGGATAAGTAAAGTGAAGCAAAAATCCCACTTTACATCCAGCGGAAAAGTAGCTCTAAGGAATAAACTAGACAAAATCTAATCCCGAGTAGCAAGTACATTGGGTAACTAAATTATTCTCCACTTTATAGACGACATCCTTGTATGTATAGATCTCATAAATAGCACAAGGACGCTTCCACTCAATGGTCGGACTAAGCATCGTACGGAGCATAACCACTCGCGGGATCTTCAAAGTAATTGTGGTAACCGCAATCACCTTCCTGGAGATATGTCTCTTCGCCTTGCGCTTCTTCATAGGGACCGTCATAATACTCGGTACACTGCAGGATAGTCTAACAACATTGTACAATAAAGGAATGAGTTTCAAAGAAACCCAAAGAAGGCGATTAAAATCCATAATAACATAAATGGCGGGATTCCAACAAACATAAATGCAATATGATATGAGACAAACAATGAATGAATGAATCTAACTCTATGGATGCTGGTCTCTATTGGCGGACATGCTTTAAGTCATAGCACCGTACTTCTTTAGGAAAGTCCACTCACATCCTCAACCATTTAAGATATCTTGGATTCTCTCACGGATCATTTCACCGGTCTTGAGCAGCCGATTGGTAATGGGTCCTTCATCCCTCGGGACAAACCTTGGCGGGGGTTAAGTCAACACACTCTCTCACAACCATTTGGTATAAGTCTTGGCGCATGTCGGGGTAAAACCTAGCCAAATGCAAGTCTTCTACTTGGTTACATCAAGTCGGATCCAGATACGTCCATTCCTCGTCCCTGACGATCCTTTCCGGTATCCTTCACACTAGAGTCGGCGTATCCTATGGCACCGACCAACTCGGACTACGGACTCATCAACCCTATTGATCATCCACATATGGTAAACGGGAAGCTCTCACGTCCTCTCACGGGTTGGTTACCGGTCTTAAGCGCCCGTGAGCCCAAGTCTAACCATATGCAACCCTACCAATAAATGGCCCCCACAATGTGATTCCTGTCCTCTCACGGGTTGGTTACCGGTCTTGAGCGCCCATGAATCCCCATTGCTACCACGGGTCGTTCGGTCTCAATACCCCTCCGATTAGGGTCGACATAACAGGACATCCTAGCCAAACACTACTAGACAATCCTAGATATGTCATCCAACGGTTTAGGAAGGTGTCCAGAGGGCATCTCCGGAAACATCCCATAATATTCCCGTAGTAGTCCAAGGACAGAAGTGTCGAAAGGACACCTCTCCTTTCCAAACCATACGTAAGCATACACATGCATCAATTCATATCATCACATATATGGTAACTACATATATGGAAAGAAATCGATATTACAATCACTTGTATAACATTGGTAAGTAAATCATACATGAATCAATTCAATATGAATAAGTAATGCTACTGTAATCAAAGTTATGCAACAGTAGTATATCATTGTAAGAATCTAATTTAGGAAACATATTCATGATATTCAAATATAGAAACTAGATTCATGCTATCTATGTAATTAAGGAAATAACCATCCTTACCTTTTATAACTCGCAAAAGGATCCTAAGAAATCAAGTAAGATCTTGGCAAACTTGAGAAGAAGGTCCTAAACAAGTATATACAACATATTAGGAAAGATCCCTAACAGAAAATATATCAAAACATCCGAAACAGACCAATTGCGGAGTTGCTTTGTACTCATTGGTCGAGTGGATTGGTCGAGTGGTCCGTCGACCAATCGGTCGACCAATGCGAGACGATAACCTATAAAATCGAGTTTTAAGATATGAAATCCGAATTTGGTGGTTCAAAAGGGTACTAATCAAGGGGTAGACTACATCGGTAGTATTCTAGCATATAGGGGACCTCAAAACACTAATCAAATCAAGGTATCAAGATCCAAATTAGGAAACAAAAAGTTACCATAATTAACTCAAACATGGATCTTGATGAATTTGAAATAGAAAACAAGGACAAGAACTATAGGAGGATGGATCATTGCTTTCGGTAATGACAACATGAAAACATGCATAGGTCTTCATGGAATAAGGCTTAGAAGCATAAATCTAAATAAGGAAATAAAACCTACCATATATGTAACTATCATGCATCATGAAGAACACATAGTAAGGTAGAAGAGAACAACTAGAATTCTATGGATTATGGATCATGGAAAGAAAACACAACCATTAACCACTAACATGATCAATGAAAGAAGATCCAAAGAGATCAGAATTCAGATTAGAAGATTAACAGAGATTAAATCATGGTTTGATCATGAATCCTTCAAAAGCTTGCAATGATCATGGTTAAGATCATTGTTCTAGCCTTAAATCCTTAGGATGATCATGAGCACATGTTCAGAGATGTTTGCAACAGAGGATGCAGCATCTCTTCTACTGTCTCAACTCAAAAAGGAAAGAAAAACAAAGATGGAGGAGAAGAAGAGAGAGTAGACATACCTTTTGATGCAAAAAGAAGAGTTCCGACGAAGATCCGTCAAGAAAACACCAAGGATGCAAGAGAGATGACTTGCGAGAGGGCTTTGGTTCGTTCCGAGAGGGTTTGGAGGCAGCAAATACAAAGTGGACTCGAGGTTGGACTTAAATAGAGCAAGAATCAACCTAATTGCCAAAGACAGCACTCATTGGTCGAGTGGATTGGTCGACTGGCCCAGTCGACCAATCAGTCGACCAATGCTGACAGCAAGGCCAAAACAGGGAATTGAAGGTCCGGATCAAATCCAAACCTAAAGGGGTTTTGCACACAAGTCAAGTGACTTACCTAATAGGTAGAAATGCCTTCAAACCAAGATAGAGAGCACTCCAAGTCCATCAACTAATTAGATCTTCATCGGGATTCGGTTTCCATAAATAGAACCTCATCATCAACTTTCATGGATTCAAAGCCGGACACCAAGTCCTCTCTCTTGGGATGGCCCAAAGCTGACTTCTTACTTTACTTCGGGTCATCGGACCTACAAACAACAAGGTTTCCGGGTCAAGGTTAGGGCTGGGTTTCACATTCTCCCCCCCCTTAAAGAAATTTCGTCCCCGAAATTGAAAGCGTACTGTGCTTCCAAAGAGGTAAGGAAACTTCTCCTTCATGTCTTCTTCCTTCTCCCAAGAAGCTTCTTCAGGGGTATGGTTCTTCCACCGAATCTTCACCAAAGGAATGGCGCGATTCATGCTGCTTGTCCTTCCTATCCAGGATTTCGGCCGGTTCTTCATCATAGGTCAAATCAGCACTAAGTCCTTCGGGTGCTTGCTGCAAAATGTGTTCCGGATTCTCTATGTATTTTCGGAGCATCGAAATATGAAACACATTGTGCACACCAGCAAGAGACGGAGGTAATGCTAATCGATACGCAACAGGTCCAACCTTTTCCAAAATCTCGAAAGGTCCAATGTAACGAGGGCTAAGCTTTCCCTTAACATTGAATCTCATCACACCCTTCATTGGTGAGACCTTGGAAAGACTTTCTCTCCAACTTGAAATTCCAAATCGGTCCTTCTCTTATCGGCATAAGATTTCTGTCTCGACTAGGCGGACTTAATCCTTTCTCTTATCATATCAACCATAGCACTTGTAGCTTCAATCATCTCGGGACCTAAGACTTTTCTTTTCACTGTCTCGATCCAGTACAAAGGTGTCCTACAAGTACTACCATACAAAGCCTTGAATGGAGCCATGCCTATTGTTGCTTGATAAGCGTTGTTATAGGCAAACTCAACCAAAGCTAGGTGTTCATCCCAATTACCACCCATATCCACCACACAAGATCGAGCATGTCTTCCAATGTCTGAATTGTCCGCTCAGATTGTCCATCAGACTGTGGATGATGAGCTGTACTCAAGTTCAATTGGGTTCCCAAGGCCTTCTGCAAACTATTCCAAAACCTTGAGGTGAACCTAGGATCACGATCCGAAACAATACTCAATGGCACACCATGCGGACGAACCACATTATCCACATAAAGCCTTGGCTAGCTTATCCGGAGTATGAGTGATCTTCATAGGAATGAAATGGGCTGATTTGGTCAACCTATCAACAATCACCCACACGGTGTCATTGCCTTTACTTGTCCGAGGCAAGCTAGTCACAAAGTCCATGGAGATATCTTCCCACTTCCAACTAGGAATAGGAAGGGGTTGAAGTAATCCAGATGGAGGTTGTCGAACGGCTTTCACACGTTGGCAAGTCTCACACTTGGCAACAAAATCATCAACATCCGCCTTTAGACCAATCCACCAAAAATGTTCCTTCAAGTCCTTGTACATCTTGGTGCTTCCGGGTGTCTGATAAAGAAGCCGACTGGTGTGCTTCCTTCAATATTTCTTTCTTAACTTCATCGTTTGCGAGGCACACACAGTCTTCCTCTAAACAACAAAGCACCATCCATGGATATACCAAAGTCGGGGTCCGACTCGGGATTCGAAGAAATCTTCTCAACTTTGGTCAAAAACTCTTGATCGGAACTCTGCTGAGCAACAATCTTATCTCTAAGACCAGATCTTGCCGTCATGGCGAGAAAGAATAAAATCAGAATTCTCGGGGACGATTTCCAAACCAAAACTCTCAATAGAAGACCACAATGGTAAACTCAAAGCATTCAAATCCAAAGTCTTCTTCTGGTTCTTCCTACTAAGAGCATCGGCAACAACATTTGCTTTCCCGGGATGATCTTGAATATCACAATCATAATCGGAGACTAGTTCCAACCATCTCCTTTGTCTCATGTTCAACTCCTTTTGGGTAAAGAAGTATTTCAAACTCTTATGATCCGTGAAAATGGCAATCTTCTCACCGTAAAGATAATGTCTCCAAATCTTCAAAGCAAAGACAACGGCGGCAAGTTCTAGATCGTGAGTGGGGTAATTCCGCTCATAATCCTTCAATTGCCGAGAAGCATAGGCTACGACCTTGCCATGTTGCATCAGTACACAACCCAAACCAATCTTTGACGCATCGGTATAAAGCTGTCATACCACCGGAACTATCGGGTATAGTCAAAACCGGGGCACTTGTCAATCTATCTTTCAACTCTTGGAAATTCTTCTCACAGGCGTCAGACCAAACAAACTTCTCTTCTTTCCTGGTCAACTTAGTCATAGGAGCAGCCAACCGAGAAAAGTTCTCAATAAACCTTCGGTAGTAACCCGCCAATCCAAGAAAACTTCTTATTTCCGTTCTCGACTTCGGTCTCTCCCAATCAGCCACAGCTTGGACTTTTTCGGGATCGACACGAATACCTTCGGCTGAAACTACATGACCAAGGAAAACCACTCTCTTAAGCCAGAAATCACACTTGCTAAACTTAGCAAACAACTTCTTTTCCCACAACCTTTGCAAAGTGAAACTTAGATGACTCGCATGCTCTTCTTCGCTCTTCGAATAGATCAAGATGTCATCAATGAAAACAATCACAAACTTATCAAGCACATCATGAAATACTCGGTTCATGAGGTCCATGAACACCGCAGGAGCATTGGTCAATCCGAAGGGCATGACTCTAAACTCATAGTGACCATACCGCGTTCGGAAAGCTGTCTTGAAGATATCACTAGACTTCACTTTCAATTGGTGATATCCGGACCTTAAGTCAATCTTTGAGAACACAACTGCACCCTTCAACTGATCGAAGAGATCATCGATTACGGGCAGCGGATATCTATTCTTGATAGTCAACTTATTCAACTCACGGTAGTCGATGCACAAGCGCATACTACCGTCTTTCTTCTTGACGAACAAGACCGGAGCTCCCCAAGGTGAAACTCCCTTCTCTTCGTTAACTTTTCCCACCTAGTGTGTCACCTTGGTTTCCAAATCAGAAGCAAGATATCCAAGAACATCATCAACAACTTGCTTCCACTCTTTACTTAAAATCATCAAAAATCCACTTGACCAAATGATTTGAAAACTTAAATCATGCTCAAATATATCCATATAGTCATCAAACAATATTCCATAAGGCAAAAATCACATTTTCCAAAAATTCAACAGCAAATGAGGTCACTTGTGACCATTGGTCGAGTGGTTGGTCGAGTGACCCGGTCGACCAATCGAGTCGACCAATGAAGACGAGAATGCGAAAATTCGCATTATAAGCCTCATTTCCACATTCCAACCTCATTCTAACTTCTTCCAAAGGTGAGAGAGCTCTAGGGAAAATCTCCAAGAGTTCCCACAAGTGTTCTTGAGGTGATTTAGTGCTTCAACAACAACACCACAACACACCATCTTCACAAACAAGGTAAATCTCTCATTCTTCCTTCCATTTTCATCTTCTCATGCTTGCATTTCAATAAAACCATGCTTTACTTGTATCCAATGCTAGAAATCATGCTTAGGAATGCTTAGAAACATATTCCCTAGGTTTTAAACACAATGCCATGCATAGACAACAAGTTTTAACACATTTGGTGCTCATCTCGCAAAGTTTTATACCGAAATCGATATCTTTAGAAAAATTTCGTTTTCTCTCAAACCGCTTGGAATTTTCGCACGAGATCAAATGCTACATGCTCAAGATGACATTGTAGATAGGTCCATACAATTTGATTTAACCAATTTCAACTTTTCAAAAATCCAATTTTGACCTAAATTGCAAAATCCCCAAATTTCCTTCTTGCTGAATTTTTCGCTTTAATCCAAGTTTTCGATCGATTTTCATCAAAACAACTTCATAGACATGAAATTCCAAGTATTGCGCACATGCTAGTATGTTCAAATCAAATTTCCCCCAAATTTGAAATTTTCCGAAAAATTACGAAAATACCCTTTTGGCTCAAATCTTAAAATAGCACTAATTGGAAATGTCTCTTGTCTCTTCCACAGATACACCATGCAGAGGGGAGGACGAGGAGGAGGTAGAGGTCGAGGTCGCATCGTAGGTGCTCTTAGGGGCAGAGGTCGGGTTCCTTTCGAGCCTAGAGAGGAGGTTAGGAGGCCGGGACATGTTTGACACACCTCGGGCCGAGTTTGCGTACGAGGCCTACTTCAGCTATTGTAACATCGAGATGGGGCGTCTACTTCATTTACGCCAGCTCAGAGCCTTTAGGATCCGGCAGAGGTTCGACACTTTACGGTGGACTCATCTCTTCACCGAGGATTTGCCGGTATACCCGGAGCTAGTGAGGTTGTTCTTCAGCAACCTTACTTACACGAGAGGAGGCTCGAGGCCGGGGACATCCACTCGGACTTGTCCTCGGGAGCGGGGTCCTCCGGACTCGGATTCGCTTCTCTACCCGGACACGGCTGAGATCTTGCGGGTCCCTTACTATCCACAGCGGTGTGTGTGGATACTGCAGGAGCGGATACTGGACAGCCATCGATGCCGTACGAGCTTCGCGAGATATGCTCTACGCTATGGGATAGCCGTCGATGCTACACACCGTGGACTAGCGGACGGATGACGGGCTCTGCACGTATTATCGGTCGCATAGTCGGCCGAAACATCATGCCGAAAGCCGGACATCACCATCGGGTCACGGTGATGGAGGCCTTGGTCATCTACCGCATCTACATGGGCTTCGAGATCGATCTCTCCTACATCATTCAGCGAGGTCATCTTGGACTTAGTTCTGCGGCCTAGCATGCGGAACCTTTGCTATGGGAGGCTTCGACTTTGATCTTCGGGCATTTCGGGGTGAGTTTCGAGGATACACCGATGGACACTAGATCACGGGGATACCCCATTGGGACTCGGACCATTCGACGGATGAGACTACATCGGTTAGAGAGATCTCCTGGTCCCGGAGGGTGAGGATGATGATGAATCGGAGGATGAGGATCGGGGATCGGAGGATGGAGGAGAGGATATCGGTCCCGATAGTGATGATCGGGCCGGAGATGATACTGAGATATGCGCGAGGCTGAGCATGTGCATCACGAGTTTCCTTCATCACACTTCGAGGCGGGCGGCCCTTCACATGCGGTTCCGGAGACTTCGGATCTTGGTGCACGGATGAGATCGATGACTTCCATGCTAGAGAGGATGGAGGTCGGACAGGAGCAGATGTACGAGAGGATGGAGTCACGACGGGATAGGATAGAGCATCGGGTGACTCAGCTAGCGAGAGGAGTTCGAGCATACGAGAGATCGAGTAGATCACCTAGATAGATTGTACTTTAGGATTTTCCATTTATGCATTTCAGATGTAATCATTGTAAAAACTTTTGAAATTAATGAAGTTCATTTTGTTTCTCTTTAATTATTGTATGTTATGCACTTTTCTTTTCCTTGCATTAGTGTCATTTGTTCAAGTATAATTATGGTATGTTATTCGAAATGTTCTGTTATGCCTCAAAGGTCAAGTTTCTAATTCGGTGTTCTATTATTCACTTCTAAGAGTAGAAGAGTCATTTCAGATCAATGACTCGGGAATGTTCAGTTGTTGTCTTTTGTGGTTAGGATCTCCTCGAACCTTGGGCTCGATACCAATCATCCACGCCCTCCCGGCCGGTACCCTATCCGGCATACCCGAGAGTGTGATCCACAGCCCGAAGATCGGGTATCGAGTGATCAACCTCCCACATAAACAATAACATAATCATGAACAATCATAACAAGAGTGCGGAAGATAAATCATAGATCCAATAATGAAAGAATGAATCATAAACGAATCGGAATAATAGATATAATCAGAGTATCAAACAGATAAGTAAAGTGAAGCAAAAATCCCACTTTACATCCAGCGGAAAAGTAGCTCTAAAGAATAAACTAGACAAAATCTAATCCCAGTAGCAAGTACATTGGGTAACTAAATTATTCTCCACTTTATAGACGACATCCTTGTATGTATAGATCTCATAAATAGCACAAGGACGCTTCCACTCAATGGTCGGACTAAGCATCGTACGGAGCATAACCACTCGCGGGATCTTCAGAGTAATTGTGGTAACCGCAATCACCTTCCTGGAGATATGTCTCTTCGCCTTGCGCTTCTTCATAGGGACCGTCATAATACTCGGTACTGCAGGATAGTCTAACAACATTGTACAATAAAGGAATGAGTTTCAAAGAAACCCGGTAAGGCGATTAAAATCCATAATAACATAAATGGCGGGATTCAGAACAAACATAAATGCAATATGATATGAGACAAACAATGAATGAATGAATCTAACTCTATGGATGCTTTGGTCTCTATTGGCGGACATGCTTTAAGTCATAGCACCGTACTTCTTTAGGAAAGTCCACTCACATCCTCAACCATTTAAGATATCTTGGTTCTCTCACGGATCATTTCACCGGTCTTGAGCAGCCGATTGGTAATGGGTCCTTCATCCCTCGGGACAAACCTTGGCGGGGGGTTAAGTCAACACACTCTCTCACAACCATTTGGTATAAATCTTGGCGCATGTCGGGGGTAAAACCTAGCCAAATGCAAGTCTTCTACTTGGTTACATCAAGTCGGATCCAGATACTTCCATTCCTCGTCCCGACGATCCTTTCCGGTATCCTTCACACTAGAGTCGGCGTATCCTATGGCACCGACCAACTCGGACTACGGACTCATCAACCCTATTGATCATCCACATATGGTAAACGGGAAGCTCTCACGTCCTCTCACGGGTTGGTTACCGGTCTTAAGCGCCCGTGAGCCCAAGTCTAACCATATGCAACCCTACCAATAAATGGCCCCCACAATGTGATTCCTGTCCTCTCACGGGTTGGTTACCGGTCTTGAGCGCCCATGAATCCCCATTGCTACCACGGGTCGTTCGGTCTCAATACCCCTCCGATTAGGGTCGACATAACAGGACATCCTAGCCAAACACTACTAGACAATCCTAGATATGTCATCCAACGGTTTAGGAAGGTGTCCGAGAGGGCATCTCCGGAAACATCCCATAATATTCCCGTAGTAGTCCAAGGACAGAAGTGTCGAAAGGACACCTCTCCTTTCCAAACCATACGTAAGCATACACATGCATCAATTCATATCATCACATATATGGTAACTCCATATATGGAAAGAAATCGATATTACAATCACTTGTATAACATTGGTAAGTAAATCATACATGAATCAATTCAATATGAATAAGTAATGCTACTGTAATCAAAGTTATGCAACAGTAGTATATCATTGTAAGAATCTAATTTAGGAAACATATTCATGATATTCAAATATAGAAACTAGATTCATGCTATCTATGTAATTAAGGAAATAACCATCCTTACCTTTTATAACTCGCAAAAGGATCCTAAGAAATCAAGTAAGATCTTGGCAAACTTGAGAAGAAGGTCCTAAACAAGTATATACAACATATTAGGAAAGATCCCTAACAGAAAATATATCAAAACATCCGAAACAGGACCAGTTCTGGAGTTCTTTGTACTCATTGGTCGAGTGGATTGGTCGAGTGGTCAGTCGACCAATCGATCGACCAATGCGAGACGATAACCTATAAAATCAGAGTTTTAAGATATGAAATCCGAATTTGGTGGTTCAAGAGGGTACTAATCAAGGGGTAGACTACATCAGTAGTATTCTAGCATATAGGGGACCTCAAAACACTAATCAAATCAAGGTATCAAGATCCAAATTAGGAAACAAAAAGTTACCATAATTAACTCAAACATGGATCTTGATGAAGTTTGAAATAGAAAACAAGGACAAGAACTATAGGAGGATGGATCATTGCTTTCGGTAATGAAAACATGAAAACATGCATAGGTCTTCATGGTATAAGGCTTAGAAGCATAAATCTAAATAAGGAAATAAAACCTACCATATATGTACTATCATGCATCATGAAGAACACATAGTAAGGTAGAAGAGAACAACTAGAATTCTATGGATTATGGATCATGGAAAGAAAACACAACCATTAACCACTAACATGATCAATGAAAGAAGATCCAAAGAGATCAGAATTCAGATTAGAAGATTAACGAGAGATTAAATCATGGTTTGATCATGAATCCTTCAAAAGCTTGCAATGATCATGGTTAAGATCATTGTTCTAGCCTTAAATCCTTAGGATGATCATGAGAACATGTTCGAGAGATGTTTGCAACGAGAGGATGCGGCATCTCTTCTCCTGTCTCAACTCAAAAGGAAAGAAAAACAAAGATGGAGGAGAAGAAGAGAGAGTAGACATACCTTTTGATGCAAAAAGAAGAGTTCCGACGAAGATCCGTCAAGAAAACTCCAAGGATGCAAGAGAGATGACTTGCAGAGGTCTTTGGTTCGTTCCAGAGGGTTTGGAGGCAGCAAATACGAAGTGGACTCGAGGTTGGGCTTAAATAGAGCAAGAATCAACCTAATTGCCAAAGACAGACACCCATTGGTCGAGTGGATTGGTCGTTGGCCCGATCGACCAATCGGTCGACCAATGCGACAAACAAGGCCAAAACGAGGGAATTGAAGGTCCAGATCAAATCCAATCCTAAAGGGGTTTTGCACACAAGTCAAGTGACTTACCTAGTGGGGGGAGGGGGGTTAAAAAAAGGGGGGGGGGGCCCCAAGAGGCCATCAACTAATTAGATCTTCATCGGGATTCGGTTTCCATAAATAGCACCTCATCATCAACCTTCATGGATTCAAAGCCGGACACCAAGTCCTCTCTTGGGATGGCCCAAAGCTGACTTCTTACTTTACTTCGGGTCATCGGACCTACAAATAACAAGGTTTCCGGGTCAAGGTTAGGGCTGGGTTTCACAGTGTGGGTGATTGTTGGTAGGTTGCCAGATCCCCAGTTGAGTGAAATCACGGATACTCCGGAAAGCCACAATCCTTTGATGTGGATAATGTGGCCAGGGAGCATGGTCGTCCCATTGAGTACAGTCAATCGGATCGTGATCCTAGATTCACCTCAGGTTTTGGAATGGTTGCGAGAAGGCCTTGGAAACCCAATTGAACTTGAGTACGGCTCACCATCCACGAGCTCGATCGGACGATACGAGACGGCATTGACACTTTACCAGAGATTGGTGAAGACCGGAAATTGATCAGATCTTCGTGAAGGAGACCGCTGGACTTAGGAGGATCGATGATCAACCGAGCTTTGGTTGAGTTTGCCTAGAGTACAACGGTTTCAAACACAATAGGATGGATCCAGGTCAAGAACTCACTCACCTGCCGGTCGAAGAACCGTTCATGATGATCGAGCAGTTCGCGACGAGCGGAATGCTCGGGAAGGACGGGCTGTTCGTGATGATCGAATAGCACGGGATGATCGTGTTAATCGAGGTCGTGATCATATTGCTGAAGATCACCCGACCCAGATTGGTCAGGAATTGGCCAACATCAATGAGGAATTAGGGCAGTTGGCTAAGGGAAGAATAACTGAGGATATTTACTCAGTCATTCGGAAGACTCCCTTTGCCGAGCCAATTGCGGGATATCAGTTTCCCTGTAACATCCATTTACCTACCTTTTCAACATTTGATGGCTCCGGAGATCCAATAGCTCACATCGTCTATTACCAACAAACCATGGCAGTTTCAGGTAATTCTGATGAAATTTTAAGCAGGGTTTTGGTTCATCACTTACTGGAGCAGCACAAAAGTGGTTTTCGAACCTCCCCTCTGGAAGGATCGTAAACTTTGACGAATTGGCGCGCCAATTCATAGGGCGATTCCAGAGTGGAATACAGGTCAAGAAAACGGAAGAAACCTTGTTTACGGTCAAACAAGGAAAGAACGAATCAATCAGAGAGTTCTGAAAAGATTCAACAAAGTGACGATGGAGATAGAAAATTTGGATGAACAAGTAGCCAAAACTGCTCTATTCACGGGACTCACTAATCGGAAACTCCTGGAGTTATTACTACAGGATATGCCTGCGACTTATGCTGAGTTGGTACAGAGATGCCGAAGCAGGCTGAAGTCATGGAGATTCTAGATGCGCGCCAAGGAGATAATAAAGTCTCCAATAAGGAACAGAAGGCTCTGACGAGGCGAGAAGCCAAAGAAAAATGTCCGTGATCGGGTTGGAAAATCTCAGGCTTGGCGCCAAAGGTCCCCCGGTAAAAGTGAGTACACTCCATTGAATGCTCCTCGGGCTGATATTTTAAATATCCTCAAAAGAAAAAATATTTTAAAGTGGCCACCTAAAATTGTTTTGAAACCCGGAGAGCAGCAGGATCGAGAAAAGTATTGTCGATTCCACAAGGACTACGGTCATTATACTAATGACTGTCGTCATCTGAAGGCAGATATTGAGAGATTAATATCTCAGGGACATCTGTCCAGTTTCGTTAGCAGAAGAAGGGAGGAGCCACATGAGCCACATGCGGCTGCTCCTAAAAGGAATCGTTCGGTTAATTCGGAACGATCAAGGGAGGCCCCGAAATCTAAGAAGGGCAAGGAAGTGATTGAAGCTACTCGGTCACCAATCCTTACCATCTTCGGGGGACCAGAGCCCGAATCACTCCGGAGTCTGAAAACAAAATCCAAATTTGTTGGAACCGGAGAGACGCAGAAGCGGAAGAAGCTGAATGGTGAAGATTCTATCACCTTTAGCGAGGAAGACGAAAGAGATGTTTGTTTACCTCATGATGATGCTATAGTCATCAAGGTAGAGATTGCACGACAGGAAGTGCATAGAGTTTTGATTGATACAGGGTCTGCAGCTGACCTAATTTCCTACGAAGTGTATAAAAAATTGAAGGTGGATCAAGACTTGATGAAACCTTCATCTACACATCTATATGGTTTTGCAGGGTCATCTGCAGTGGCGGAAGGATCGGTCTAGTTGGATTTATCCATTGGAAGTTTTCCTAAGGAAACAACTGTCCAAATCAATTTTTTGGTGGTTCGGGAACTGCCAGCTTATAATATGATCCTCGGGCGACCATCTTTATCCAAGATAGGTGCTATTGTTTCGACAAAGCACCTGAAGATAAAATTCCCGACCGATATGGGAATTGGTCAAGTCTCCTCTGAACAGAAGATCTCTCGGCAGTGTTATGTTGCCTATTTAAAAGACAAGGAGGGCCCGAAGAAGGTAACTGCCCTCCCCATAGAAGTTCGAGATGATCGGGAAGAGACAGAGATGCAAAGACCCGAACCAGTGGAGAAGCTGGAACAAATCCAGCTGTGTACCGAGGATGAGAAAAAGATTACTTATATCGGGTCTAAACAGCTGGAAGAATTTAAAGATGAGTTGAAGTTATTTCTTCAGCAGAATAAAGATGTATTTGCATGGTTTGCTGAGGACATGCCCGGAATCGATCGGGCCATTGCAGAGCACAAACTCTGGACAGACCCTAAGGCGAAACCAAGTGATACGAGTAAAAGAAGAAATTTCTCCATTGAAAAGTATGAAGCCGTTCGAAGCGAAGTTGAAAAACTTAAGAATTCTGGTTTCATAGAACCAATTGAGTGCCGAACTTGGTTGGCCAACGTGGTAATGGTAAAAAAGGCGAATGGGAAGTGGAGGATGTGTACAGACTACACAGATCTTAACAAAGCTTGCCCAAAAGATTGCTACCCGTTGCCTCGGATTGACCTCTTGATAGATGCAACTGCAAGATATGAAACTTTAAGTTTCATGGATGCCTACTCAGGGTATAATCAGATCCTTATGAATAAGGAGGATGAGAAGTATACGGCTTTCATGACTGATCGTGAAAGCTATTATTACAAGGTCATGCCTTTTGGCCCGAAGAATGCGGGAGCAACATATCGGAGGGCCGTCAACAAGATTTTCAAAGAGCTGATAGGAAAGAATGTTGAAGCTTATGTTGACGACATGCTAGTGAAAAGCTTCACAAAAGCAAATCATATTGCAGATTTGACTGAGGTATTCTCAGTACTGCGAAAACATCAAATGAAGCTAAACCCGAGAAAAATGTGCCTTTGGAGTCTCCTCGGGCTAATTTTTGGGCTTCATGGTATCACGAGAGGGGAATTGAGGCTAATCCTGCCCAAAATACAAGCTCGATTGATATGGAGGCTCCCAAAACTGTTCGGGATGTGCAGTGTTTAACAGGGAGAGTTACTGCTTTAAATCGATTCATCTCCAAGTCTGGAGAAAAATGTTTGCCTTTCTTCAAGGCACTTAAAGACCTGAAGGGCGGTAAGGAAGCAAAGTGGAGTGAAGAGTGCCGGAAAGCTTTCGAGGAATTAAAAGAAGCACTTGGACAACCACCGATCCTGTCCCGGACCGGAGAAGGGGAAATATTACAACTATATCTAGCGACGTCCCTTTCAGCGGTCAGTGCAGTACTTGTTCGTGAAAAAGATAAAAAACAGTGGCCAATTTACTATGTAAGCCATGTGTTGCTGGATGCGGAGACAAGATATTCACAAATTGAGAAGCAGGCTCTGGCTCTCATGATGGCCGCCAGGAAGCTAAGGCCATATTTTCAGGCTCATCCAATTGAGGTATTTACAACTTTTCCTCTTAGTAAAGTTCTTAACAAACCTGATTTGTCTGGAAGGATGGTGTCCTGGTCGGTTGAACTCAGCGAGTTCCAAGTGAGCTTTAAGCCCAGAACTGCAATCAAGGCTCAGGCATTAGCCGACTTTGTAGTAGAAACTACTGCACCGGTGGAACCCACCATTGAGGATCCCATTATACCAACCACTTGGGAGGTATATGTGGATGGTTCGAGTAATAAAGATGGAGCAGGAGCTGGAATTCTATTAAAAAGTCCAGCAGGATTTATTATTCAATATGCTTTGAGATTCGCATTTGAAGCAAGTAATAACGAAGCAGAATATGAGGCTCTGATAGCAGGACTTCGGTTGTCAAAAGCATTATCTATTGCAGATGTTACTATTTATAGTGACTCTCAACTTATAGTCAACCAAGTCCAGGGGGAGTATGGTATTAAAGAACCACGCTTGTAGAAATATCAAGAGATAGTGCAGGCATTTCAAAACCAATTTCGAAATTTGAAGATATCTCAGATTTCGAGGAATGAAAATTCAGTGGCAGATGAGCTATCCCGACTAGCCAATGCCAAGGAAAAGAATCTAGACCCTTCGGTCTACATTGAAGAGATAACTTTTCCAAGTTATCATGAGAAAGAAATTTCTTATATTGAAGCAAAACGTTGCTGGATGGATCCGATAATCGAGTATCTAAGGGATGACAAATTACCTGAGGATCCATTAGAGGCAAGGTTGATCAAGATTCGATCAGCTAGATTTGTCATTCAGAATGGGAGACTATACAAAAGATCTTATGCTGGACCCCTTACCAAAGAAAATGGCGGGGACATTACGGGATCGTGAGTTCGAGGAAAAAGCAAATGAACAAGGACTGCTTGATAGTCTTGATTTGTTGGATGAAGTTCGGGCAAAGGCAATAGCACGAACTCAACATTATCAAAGAAGGATAGCGTCTCATTATAATACTCGATTGAAGAATCGTCGGTACTTAGCCGGAGATTTGGTGTTGAGAAACACCCTAGCTTCCGACCCGCGTCACCAAAGAAAATTGGACCCTTCCTGGGAAGGACCTTATATGGTTGTGAAACCGGTCGGTTCAGGAGCTTACAGGCTGAAGAACATCAACACCCAGAAAGAGTTGGATCGTTCGTGGAATGCTAGGCATCTCAAAAAGTTTTATCCTTGAGGATGATTTCAATCATACACCACATTCAAGAACAAGATCCAACTATAAGGCATCGGATGAAAATTCGTGTGGGTCCTTCAACACTTATGGAAAATTTTCGGACTTTCTTAAGTCGAGGCATCGGATGAAAATCTGAGTGAGTTCCTTTAGCAAGGCGTCGGTTTGAAACCCGAGTAAGTTCCTTCAAGACTTATTGAATTTTTGAATTATCCTTAAGTAAAGGCATCGGTTTAAAACCCGAGTGAGTTCCTTCTCAGACTTATTGTATTTCTCCGGAAATCCTTAAGTAAAGGCATCGGTTTAAAACCCGAGTGAGTTCCTTCTCAGATTTATTGTATTTCTCCGGAAATCCTTAAGTATAGGCATTGTTTCAAACAACTAAGACCTAATGCAACAGCGATTCAAGTGGCTAGCAAAGTTCAAGATAAAGTTAATTTCTTATTTCTTCAAAAGATCCAAAGAGGCCAGTATCAAAACAATTACAAGAGCTAGATACAATCTTCGGTCAAAAAAGAAAGTCATCATAGGTGACTGTTAAGAAGTTATACAAGATCGACGCGACTTTGCTAGAACAAACATATGAGTCAACCATTGGTGGGGATTCAAGGAAAAGAAGAGAAGAAATGAGGATTACAAAAATTATTTCGGTATGCATAAAATCCTCCGCAATTTCATACTCTTTGTCCAGCTTGTCCAGGAGATGCATGGTCCTCGACCAAACTCTCATTCAGGACAAGCTCGTCATAATTGACTTCTTCCAGGGGAGAATAAACAGGAGAATCTTCCAGATAATGCATAATATCTGGATTGGAAGGTGGAGGATCAATCTTATCCTTGGTCCAGTCGGGAGGAGGAATACCCAGGTCGGTAAATACTTCAGGATGGCAAACAGCACTGTAGGGAGTCGTATCAAAATGAGGATCCTTCCTTAATACTGATTCCCATACTTCGTTCTCACCATCCCGGTACGCGTGCAAGTTGTAAGCATTCAGCATATCAACAAAAGGCTTACTGTGTAAATACTTGAAGACGCAGGCTCTGCGAACATCAGTTGGAAGGGATTCGGGCAAAGGAACGACAGCTTGCCTTTGAGGTAACGTTTCAGATCCTTTGGCTCCTGACTTTCCAACTGTTCGCTCCAGTCGTCGGATCTTCTCCCTGGCATCATCCAAGTCCGACCGAAGACGACCAATCATCAAATTTTTTTCTCCTGCCACCTCCCAAGCTAGTTCCAAAGGCTAGCAATCTCAACATCTTTAGCTTCGGAGATTTCCCGAAGCCTAGAAACTTCATTGCTCAACCTACCGAGCCTAGTAACTGCTTCCACTTGGTTGTGGAAGTTACCAGCAAGACTGTCACATCCTCCCAGCCGGTACCCTATCTGGCATACCCGAGAGTGTGATCCACAGCCCGAAGATCAGGTATCGAGTAATCAACCTCCCACATAAACAATAACATAATCATGAACAATCATAATAAAAGTGCGGAAGATAAACCATAGATCCAATAAGGAAAGAATGAATCATATATAAATCAGAGTACTAGATATAATCAGAGTGTCAAAACAGATAAGTAAAGTGAGGCAAAAATCCCACTCTACAACCAGTGGAAAAGTAGCTCTACAAGAGAATAAACTAGACAAAATCTAATCCCAGTAGCAAGTACAATGTGTCACGCCCTCCCAGCCGGTACCCTATCTGGCATACCCGAGAGTGTGATCCACAGCCCGAAGATCAGGTATCGAGTGATCAACCTCCCACATAAACAAAACATAATCATGAACAATCAAAACAAGAGTGCGGAAGATAAATCATAGATCCAATAAAGAAAGAATGAATCATAAATGAATCAGAATAATAGATATAATCAGAGTATCAAACAGATAAGTAAAGTGAAGCAAAAATCCCACTTTACATCCAGCGGAAAAGTAGCTCTAAAGAATAAACTAGACAAAATCTAATCCCAGTAGCAAGCACATTGGGTAACTAAATTGTTCTCCACTTTATAGACAACATCCTTGTAAGTGTAAATCTCATAAATGGCACAAGGACGCTTCCACTCAATGGTCGGACTAAGCATCGTACGGAGCATAACCACTCGTGGGATCTTCAAAGTAATTGTGGTAACCGCAATCACCTTCCTGGAGATATGCCTCTTCGCCTTGCGCTTCTTCATAGGGACCGTCATAGTACTCAAGCACTGCAGGATAGTCTAACAACATTGTACAATAAAGGAATGAGTTTCAAAGAAACTCGGTAAGGGCGATTAAAAATCCATAATAACATAAATGGCAGGATTCCGAACAAACATAAATGCAATATGATATGAGACAAACAATGAATGAGTGAATCTAACTCTATGTATGCTGGTCTCTATTGGCAGACATGCTTTAAGTCATAGCACCGTACCTCTTTAGGAAAGTCCACTCACATCCTCAACCATTTAAGATATCTTGGATTCTCTCACGGATCATTTCACCGGTCTTGAGCAGCCGATTGGTAATGGGTCCTTCATCCCTCGGGACAAACCATGGCAGGGGGTTAAGTCAACACACTCTCTCACAACCATTTGGTATAATTACTTGGCGCATGTCAGGGTAAAACCTAGCCAAATGCAAGTCTTCTACTTAGTTACATCAAGTCAGATCCAGATACTTCCATTCCTCGTCCCTGACGATCCTTTCCGGTATCCTTCTCACTAGAGTCAGCGTATCCTATGGCACCGACCAACTCGGACTACGGACTCATCAACCCTATTGATCATCCACATATGGTAAACGGGAAGCTCTCACGTCCTCTCACGGGTTGGTTACCGGTCTTAAGCGCCCGTGAGCCCAAGTCTAACCATATGCAACCCTACCAATAAATGGCCCCCACAATGTGATTCCTGTCCTCTCACGGGTTGGTTACCGGTCTTGAGCGCCCATGAATCCCCATTGCTACCAAGGGTCGTTCGGTCTCAATACCCCTCCGATTAGGGTCTCGACATAACAGGACATCCTAGCCAAACACTACTAGACAATCCTAGATATGTCATCCAACAGTTTAGGAAGGTGTCCAGAGGGCATCTCCGGAAACATCCCATAATATTCCCGTAGTAGTCCAAGGACAGAAGTGTCAAAAGGACACCTCTCCTTTCCAAACCATACTTAAGCATACACATGCATCAATTCATATCATCACATATATGGTAACTTCATATATGGAAAGAAATCAATAATTACAATCACTTGTATAACATTGGTAAGTAAATCATACATGAATCAATTTAATATGAATAAGTAATGCTACTGTAATCAAAGTTATGCAACAGTAGTATATCATTGTAAGAATCTAATTTAGGAATCATATCTATGATATTCAAATATAGAAACTAGATTCATGCTATCTATGTAATTAAGGAAATAACCATCCTTACCTTTTATAACTCGCAAAGGAATCCTAAGAAATCAAGTAAGATCTCGGCAAACTTGAGAAGAAGGTCCTAAACAAGTATATACAACATATTAGGAAAGATACCGAACAGAAAAGATACCAAAACATCCAACACAGACCAATTCTGGAGTTGCTGTACTCATTGGTCGAGTGGATTGGTCGAGTGGTCCGATCGACCAATCAGTCGACCAATGCAGATAAAGAGCCTAAAAAAAACAGAGTTTTAAGATATGAAATCCGAATTTGGTGGTTCAAAAGGGTACTAATCAAGGGGTAGACTACATCAGTAGTATTCTAACATATAGGGGACCTCAAAACACTAATCCAATCAAGATATCAAGATCGAAATTAGGAAACAAAAAGTTACCATAATTAAATCAATCATGGATCTTGATGAATTTGAAATAGAAAACAAAGACAAGAACAATAGGAGGATGGATCATTGCTTTCGGTAATGGTATCATGAAAACATACATAGATCTTCATGGAATAAGGCTTAGAAGCATAAATCTAAATAAGGAAATAAAACCTACCATATATGTAACTACCATGCATCATGAAGAACACATAGTATGGTAGAAAAGAACAACTAGAAATCTATAGATTATGGATCATGGAAAGAAAACACAGTAATTAACTACTAACATGATCAACAAAGAAGATCCAAAGAGATCAGAATTCAGATTAGAAGTTTAATCAAAGATTAGATCATGGTTTGATCATGATTCCTTCAAAAGCTTGCAATGATCATGGTTAAGATCATTGTTCTAGCCTCAAATCCTTAGGATGATCATGAGAACATGTTCAGAGATGTTTGCAACAGAGAATGCAGCATCTCTTCTACTGTCTCAACTCAAAAAGGAAAGAAAAACAAAGATGGAGGAGAAGAAGAGAGAGTAGACATACCTTTTGATGCAAAAAGAAGAGTTTCGACGAAGATCCGTCAAGAAAACACCAAGGATGCAAGAGAGATGACTTGCAGAGGTCTTTGGTTCGTTCCGGAGGGTTTGGAGGCAGCAAATACGAAGTGGATTCGAGATTGGACTTAAATAGAGCAAGAACAACCTAATTGCCAAAGACAGCACTCATTGGTCGAGTGGATTGGTCGACTGGTCCAGTCGACCAATCGATCGACCAATCTCGACAAAGAAGACCAAAACAGGGAATTGAAGGTCCAGATCAAATCCAATCCTAAAGGGGTTTTGCACACAAGTCAAGTGACTTACCTAATAGGTAGAAATGCCTTCAAACCAAGATAGAGAGCACTCCAAGTCCATCAACTAATCAGATCTTCATCAGGATTCAGTTTCCATAAATAGAACCTCATCATCAACTTTCATGGATTCAAAGCCAGACACCAAGCCCTCTACTGGGATGGCCCAAAGCTGACTTCTTACTTTACTTCGGGTCATCGGACCTACAAATAACAAGGTTTCCGGGTCAAGGTTAGGGCTGGGTTTTACATTCTCCCCCCCCTTAATGAAATTTCGTCCCCGAAATTGAAGGCGTACCTGTGCTTCCAAAGAGGTAAGGAAACTTCTCCTTCATATCTTCTTCCTTCTCCCAAGAAGCTTCTTCAGGGGTATGGTTCTTCCACCGAACCTTCACCAAAGGAATGGTGCGATTCCGCAGTCGCTTGTCCTTCTTATCCATGATTTCGGCCGGTTCTTCATCATAGGTCAAATCAGCACTAAGTCCTTCGAGTGCTTGCTGCAAAATGTGTTCCGGATTCTCTATGTATTTTCGGAGCATCGAAATATGAAACACATTGTGCACACCAAGAAGAGGCGGAGGTAATGCTAATCGATACGCAACAGGTCCAACCTTTTCCAAAATCTCGAAAGGTCCAATGTAACGAGGGCTAAGCTTTCCCTTAACATTGAATCTCATCACACCCTTCATTGGTGAGACCTTCAGAAAGACTTTCTCTCCAACTTGAAATTCCAAATCGGTCCTTCTCTTATCAGCATAAGATTTCTGTCTCGATGGGCAGACTTAATCCTTTCTCTTATCATATCTACCATAGCACTCGTAGCTTCAATCATCTCGGGACCTAAGACTTTTCTTTCACCTGTCTCGGTCCAAAGACAAAGGTGTCCTACAAGTACTGCCATACAAAGCCTTGAAAGGAGCCATGCCTATTGTCGCTTGATAACTGTTGTTATAGGCAAACTCAACCAAAGCTAGGTGTTCATCCCAATTACCACCCATATCCACCACACAAGATCTCGAGCATGTCTTCCAATGTCCGAATTGTCCGCTCGCATTGTCCATCGACCGTGGATGATGAGCTGTACTCAAGTTCAATTGGGTTCCCAAGGCCTTCCCGCAAACTATACCAAAACCTTGAGGTGAACCTAGGATCACGATCCGAAACAATACTCAATGGCACACCATTCAGACGAACCACATTATCCACATAAAGCCTTGCTAGCTTATCCAGAGTATGAGTGATCTTCATAGGAATGAAATGGGCTGATTTGGTCAACCTATCAACAATCACCCACACAAGTGTCATTGCCTTTACTTGTCCGAGGCAAGCTAGTCACAAAGTCCATGGAGATATCCTCCCACTTCCAACTAAGAATAGGAAGAGGCTGAAGTAATCCAGATGGAGGTTGTCGAACGGCTTTCACACGTTGGCAAGTCTCACACTTGGCAACAAAATCATCAACATCCGCCTTTAGACCAATCCACCAAAAATGTTCCTTCAAGTCCTTATACATCTTGGTGCTTCCCGGGTGTAAAAGAAAGACCGATCGGTGTGCTTCCTTCAATATTTCTTTCTTAACTTCTTCGCTTTGCAGGCACACACGGTCTTCCTCTAAACAACAAAGCACCATCCATGGATATACCAAAGTCGGGGTCCGACTCAGGATTCGAAGAAATCTTCTCAACTTTGATCAAAAACTCTTGATCAGAATTCTGCAGAGCAACAATCTTATCTCTAAGACCAGATCTTGCCATCATGGCAGAAAGAATAAAATCAGAATTCTCAGGAACGATTTCCAAATCAAAACTCTCAATAGAAGACCACAATGGTAAACTCCAAGCATTCAAATCCAAAGTCTTCTTCGGTTCTTCCTACTAAGAGCATCAAAGCAACAACATTTGCTTTCCCAGGATGATACCTGAATGTCACAATCATAATCGGAGACTAGTTCCAACCATCTCCTTTGTCTCATGTTCAACTCCTTTTGGGTAAAGAAGTATTTCAAACTCTTATGATCCGTGAAAATGGCAATCTTCTCACCGTAAAGATAATGTCGCCAAATCTTCAAAGCAAAGACAACGGCGGCAAGTTCTAGATCGTGAGTGGGGTAATTCCGCTCATAATCCTTCAATTGCCGAGAAGCATAGGCTACGACCTTGCCATGTTGCATCAGTACACAACCCAAACCAATCTTTGACGCATCGGTATAAACTGTCATACCACCGGAACTATCAGGTATAGTCAAAACCGGGGCACTTGTCAATCTATCTTTCAACTCTTGGAAATTCTTCTCACAGGCGTCAGACCAAACAAACTTTTCTTCTTTCCTGGTCAACTTAGTCATAGGAGCAGCCAACCGAGAAAAGTTCTCAATAAACCTTTGGTAGTAACCCGCCAATCCAAGAAAACTTCTTATTTCCGTTTATCGACTTCGGTCTCTCCCAATCAGCCACAGCTTGGACTTTTTCAGATCGACACGAATACCTTCGGCTGAAACTACCCGACCAAGGAAAACCACTCTCTTAAGCCAGAAATCACACTTGCTAAACTTAGCGAACAACTTCTTTTCTCGCAACCTTTGCAAAGTGAAACTTAGATGACTCGCATGCTCTTCTTCGCTCTTCGAATAGATCAAGATGTCATCAATGAAAACAATCACAAACTTATCAAGCACATCATGAAATACTCGGTTCATGAGGTCCATGAACACCGCAGAGCATTGGTCAATCCGAAGGGCATGACTCTAAACTCGTAGTGACCATACCGCGTTCGGAAAGCTGTCTTGAAGATATCACTAGACTTCACTTTCAATTGGTGATATCCGGACCTTAAATCAATCTTTGAGAACACAATCGCACCCTTCAACCGATCGAAGAGATCATCGATTCTGGGCAGCGGATATCTATTCTTGATAGTCAACTTATTCAACTCACGGTAGTCGGTGCACAAGCGCATACTACCGTCTTTCTTCTTGACGAACAAGACCGGAGCTCCCCAAGGTGACACACTAGGCTGCACGAAACCTCTATCTATGAGCTCATTCAACTGATTTTGCAACTCTTTTAACTCAGTAGGAGCCATCCTGTACGGAGCTTTAGATACCGGAGCAGCACGGGGGCGGCCCAGGGGGAAGACCCAAAAAGGGGAACAATTACAACAACTCACAAAAAACCAAACAAATAAAACACACCCCCCCCCTCTTTGCCGTACTGCCCTACAACAAAAAAAAAAAAAAAAAAAAATATGTTCAAATCAAATTTCCCCCAAATTTGAAATTTTCCGAAAAATTACGAAAATACCCTTTTGGCTCAAATCTTAAAATAGCACTAATTGGAATTGTCTCTTGTCTCTTTCACAGATACACTATGCAAAGGGGAGGGCGAGGACGAGGTAGAGGTCGTGGTCGCATCGTAGGTGCTCTTAGGGGCAGAGGTCGGGTTCCTTTCGAGCCTAGACAGGAGGTTAGGAGACCGGACATGTTTGACACACCTCGGGCCGAGTTCCCGTACGAGGCCTACTTCAGCCATCGCAATATTGAGATGGGACGTCTACTTCACTTACGCCAGCTCGAGCCTTTAGGATTCGGCAGAGGTTCGACACTTTGCGGTGGACTCATCTCTTCACCGAGGATCTACCGGTATACCCGGAACTAGTGAGGTTGTTCTTCAAAGCAACCTAACTTACACAGAGGAGGCTCGAGGCCAAGGACATCCACTTAGACTTGTCCTCGGGAGCGGGGGTCTTCCGGGCACTCAGATTCGCTTCTCTACCCGGACACCGGCCGAGATCTTGCGAGGTTCCTTACTATCCACAAGCAGGTGTGTGTGGATACCTGCAGGAGCAGATCCGGACAGCCATCCGATGCCGTACGAGCCTTCGCGAGATATGCTCTACGCTATGGGATAGCCGTCGATGCTTCACACCGTGGACTAGCGGACGGATGACGGGTTCTGCACGGATTATCGGTCGCATAGTCGGCCGAAACATCATGCCGAAAGCCGGACATCACCATCGGGTCACGGTGATGGAGGCCTTAGTCATCTACCGCATCTACATGGGCTTCGAGATCGATCTCTCCTACATCATTCAGCAGGTCATGCTGGACTTAGTTCTGCGGCCTAGCATGCGGAACCTTTGCTATGGGAGGCTACCGACTTTGATCTTCGGGCATTTCGGGGTGAGTTTCGAGGATACACCAAGTGGACACTAGATCACGGGGATACCCTATTGGGACTCGGACCATTCGTCGGATGAGACTACAGCGAGCCGAGAGAGATCTCCCGGTCCGGAGGGTGAGGATGATGATGAATCGGAGGATGAGGATCAGGGATCGGAGGATGGAGGAGAGGATATCGGTCCCGATAGTGATGATCAGGCCGGAGATGATGCGGATATGCGCGAGGCTGAACCCGTGCATCATGAGTTTCCTTCATCACACTTCGAGGTAGGTGGCCCTTCACATGCAGTTCCGGAGACTTCGGATCTTGGAGCACAGATGAGATCGATGACTTCCATGCTAGAGAGGATGGAGGTCGGACAGAGCAGATGTACGAGAGGATGGAGTCACGACGAGGATAGAATAGAGCATCGGGTGACTCGGCTAGCGAGAGGAGTTCGGAGCATACGAGAGATCGAGCAGATCACCTAGATAGACCGTACCTTAGGATTTCCATTTATGCATTTCAGATGTAATCGTTGTAAAAAGAAACCTTTGAAATTAATGAAGTTCATTCTGTTCCTCTTTAATTATTGTATGTTATGCAACTTTCTTTTCCTTGCATTAGTGACATTTGTTCAAATATAATTATGGTATGTTATTCGAAATCGTTCGTTATACCTCAAAGGTCAAGTTTCTAATTCAGGTGTTCTATTATTCATTTCTAAGAGTAGAAGAGTCATTTCAGATCAATGACTCGAGAATGTTCAGATTGTTGTCTTTTGTGGTTAGGATCTCCTCGAACCTTGGGCTCGATACCAATCATCACGCCCTCCCAGCCCGGTACCCTATCTGGCATACCCGAGAGTGTGATCCACAGCCCGAAGATTAGGTATCGAGTGATCAACCTCCCACATAAACAATAACATAATCATGAACAATCAAAACAAGAGTGCGGAAGATAAATCATAGATCCAATAAAGAAAGAATGAATCATAAATGAATCAGAATAATAGATATAATCAGAGTATCAAACAGATAAGTAAAGTGAAGCAAAAATCCCACTTTACATCCAGCGGAAAAGTAGCTCTAAAGAATAAACTAGACAAAATCTAATCCCAGTAGCAAGCACATTGGGTAACTAAATTGTTCTCCACTTTATAGACAACATCCTTGTAAGTGTAAATCTCATAAATGGCACAAGGACGCTTCCACTCAATGGTCGGACTAAGCATCGTACGGAGCATAACCACTCGTGGGATCTTCAGAGTAATTGTGGTAACCGCAATCACCTTCCTGGAGATATGCCTCTTCGCCTTGCGCTTCTTCATAGGGACCGTCATAGTACTCAAGACTGCAGGATAGTCTAACAACATTGTACAATAAAGGAATGAGTTTCAAAGAAACTCAGTAAGGCAGTTAAAAATCCATAATAACATAAATGGCAGGATTCCAGAACAAACATAAATGCAATATGATATGAGACAAACAATGAATGAGTGAATCTAACTCTATGTATGCTGGTCTCTATTGGCAGACATGCTTTAAGTCATAGCACCGTACCTCTTTAGGAAAGTCCACTCACATCCTCAACCATTTAAGATATCTTGGATTCTCTCACGGAACATTTCACCGGTCTTGAGCAGCCGATTGGTAATGGGTCCTTCATCCCTCAGGACAAACCATGGCAGGGGGTTAAGTCAACACACTCTCTCACAACCATTTGGTATAATTACTGGCGCATGTCAGGGTAAAACCTAGCCAAATGCAAGTCTTCTACTTAGTTACATCAAGTCAAATCCAGATACTTCCATTCCTCGTCCCTGACGATCCTTTCCGGTATCCTTCTCACTAGAGTCAGCGTATCCTATGGCACCGACCAACTCGGACTACGGACTCATCAACCCTATTGATCATCCACATATGGTAAACGGGAAGCTCTCACGTCCTCTCACGGGTTGGTTACCGGTCTTAAGCGCCCGTGAGCCCAAGTCTAACCATATGCAACCCTACCAATAAATGGCCCCCACAATGTGATTCCTGTCCTCTCACGGGTTGGTTACCGGTCTTGAGCGCCCATGAATCCCCATTGCTACCAAGGGTCGTTCGGTCTCAATACCCCTCCGATTAGGGTCTGACATAACATGACATCCTAGCCAAACACTACTAGACAATCCTAGATATGTCATCCAACAGTTTAGGAAGGTGTCCAGAGGGCATCTCCGGAAACATCCCATAATATTCCCGTAGTAGTCCAAGGACAGAAGTGTCAAAAGGACACCTCTCCTTTCCAAACCATACTTAAGCATACACATGCATCAATTCATATCATCACATATATGGTAACTTCATATATGGAAAGAAATCAATAATTACAATCACTTGTATAACATTGGTAAGTAAATCATACATGAATCAATTTAATATGAATAAGTAATGCTATCGTAATCAAAGTTATGCAACAAGTAGTATATCATTGTAAGAATCTAATTTAGGAATCATATCTATGATATTCAAATATAGAAACTAGATTCATGCTATCTATGTAATTAAGGAAATAACCATCCTTACCTTTTATAACTCGCAAAGGAATCCTAAGAAATCAAGTAAGATCTCGGCAAACTTGAGAAGAAGGTCCTAAACAAGTATATACAACATATTAGGAAAGATACCTAACAGAAAAGATACCAAAACATCCAACACAGACCAATTCTGGAGTTGCTGTACTCATTGGTCGAGTGGATTGGTCGAGTGGTCCAGTCGACCAATCAGTCGACCAATGCAGACAGTAGCCTAAAAAAAACAGAGTTTTAAGATATGAAATCCGAATTTGGTGGTTCAAAAGGGTACTAATCAAGGGGTAGACTACATCAGTAGTATTCTAACATATAGGGGACCTCAAAACACTAATCCAATCAAGATATCAAGATCCAAATTAGGAAACAAAAAGTTACCATAATTAAATCAATCATGGATCTAGATGAATTTGAAATAGAAAACAAAGACAAGAACAATAGGAGGATGGATCATTGCTTTTGGTAATGGTATCATGAAAACATACATAGATCTTCATGGAATAAGGCTTAGAAGCATAAATCTAAATAAGGAAATAAAACCTACCATATATGTAACTACCATGCATCATGAAGAACACATAGTATGGTAGAAAAGAACAACTAGAAATCTATAGATTATGGATCATGGAAAGAAAACACAGTAATTAACTACTAACATGATCAACAAAGAAGATCCAAAGAGATCAGAATTCAGATTAGAAGTTTAATCAAAGATTAGATCATGGTTTGATCATGATTCCTTCAAAAGCTTGCAATGATCATGGTTAAGATCATTGTTCTAGCCTCAAATCCTTAGGATGATCATGAGAACATGTTCGGAGATGTTTGCAACAGAGAATGCAGCATCTCTTCTACTGTCTCAACTCAAAAAGGAAAGAAAAACAAAGATGGAGGAGAAGAAGAGAGAGTAGACATACCTTTTGATGCAAAAAGAAGAGTTTCGACGAAGATCCGTCAAGAAAACACCAAGGATGCAAGAGAGATGACTTGCAGAGGTCTTTGGTTCGTTCCAGAGGGTTTGGAGGCAGCAAATACGAAGTGGACTCGAGATTGGACTTAAATAGAGCAAGAACAACCTAATTGCCAAAGACAGCACTCATTGGTCGAGTGGATTGGTTGATCGCCGGTCGACCAATCCAATCGACCAATGCCGACAAGAAGACCAAAACGAGGGAATTGAAGGTCCAGATCAAATCCAATCCTAAAGGGGTTTTGCACACAAGTCAAGTGACTTACCTAATAGGTAGAAATGCCTTCAAACCAAGATAGAGAGCACTCCAAGTCCATCAACTAATCAGATCTTCATCAGGATTCAGTTTCCATAAATAGAACCTCATCATCAACTTTCATGGATTCAAAGCCAGACACCAAGTCCTCTACTGGGATGGCCCAAAGCTGACTTCTTACTTTACTTCGGGTCATCGGACCTACAAATAACAAGGTTTCCGGGTCAAGGTTAGGGCTGGGTTTTACACAATGGGTAACTAAATTGTTCTCCACTTTATAGACAACATCCTTATAAGTGTAAATCTCATAAATGGCACAAGGACGCTTCCACTCAATGGTTGGACTAAGCATCGTACGGAGCATAACCACTCGCGGGATCTTCAGTGTAATTGTGGTAACCGCAATCACCTTCCTGGAGATATGCCTCTTCGCCTTGCGCTTCTTCATAGGGACCGTCATAATATTCAGTACCTACAGAATAGTCTAACAAACATTGTACAATAAAGGAATGAGTTTCAAAGAAACTCAGGTAGGCAATTAAATCCATAATAACATAAATGGCAGGATTCCAGAACAAACATAAATGCAATATGATATGAGACAAGCAATGAATGAATGAATCTAACTCTATGTATGCTTTGGTCTCTATTGGCGGACATGCTTTAAGTCATAGCACCGTACTTCTTTAGGAAGGTCTCAATCACTCATCATCAGTTGGTAATGGGTCCGGCATCCCTCGGGACATTCCATGGCTGGGGGTTAAGTCACCACTCTCTCACATCACCATTGGTCTAAGTACCGGCGCATGTCAGGGTAAAACTTAGCCAAATGCAAGTCTTCTACTTAGTTACATCAAGTCGGATCCGAGATACGTCCATTCCTCGTCCCCGACGATCCTTTCCGGTATCCTTCACACTAGAGTCCTCATAGTCCCCGACTACGGACTCATCAACCCTACTTGGTTATCCACATATGGTAAACGGGAAGCTCTCACGTCCTCTCACGGGTTGGTTACCGGTCTTAAGCGCCCGTGAGCCCAAGTCTAACCATATGCAACCCTACCAATAAATGGCCCCCACAATGTGATTCCTGTCCTCTCACGGGTTGGTTACCGGTCTTGAGCGCCCATGAATCCCCATTGCTACCACGGGTCGTTCGGTCTCAATACCCCTCCGATTAGGGTCTGACATAACAGGACATCCTCGCCAAACACTACTAGACAATCCTAGATATGTCATCCAACAGTTTAGGAAGATGTCCATAGGGCATCTCCGGAAACATCCCATAATATTCCCGTAGTAGTCCAAGGACAGAAGTGTCAAAAGGACACCTCTCCTTTCCAAACCATACTTAAGCATACACATGCATCAATTCAGATCATCACATGTATGGTAACTTCATATATGGAAAGAAATCAATAATTACAATCACTTTGTATATAATTGGTAAGTAAATCATACATGAATCAATTTAAGCAATGCTACTGTAATGAAGGTTATGCAACAGTAGTATATCATTGTAAGAATCTAATTAAGGAAAACATATCAATGTTATTCAAATATAGAAACTAGATTCATGCTATCTATGTAATTAAGGAAATAACCATCCTTACCTTTTATAACTCGCAAAGGAATCCTAAGAAATCAAGTAAGATCTTGGCAAACTTGAGAAGAAGGTCCTAAACAAGTGTATACAACATATTAGGAAAGATCCCTAACAGAAAAGATACCAAAACATCCAACACAGACCAATTCTGGAGTTGCTGTACTCATTGGTCGAGTGGATTGGTCGACTGGTCCAGTCGACCAATGCAGACAGTAGCCTAAAAAAAACAGAGTTTTAAGATATGAAATCCGAATTTGGTGGTTCAAAAGGGTACTAATCAAGGGGTAGACTACATCAGTAGTATTCTAACATATAGGGGACCTCAAAACACTAATCAAATCAAGCCATCAAGATCCAAATTAGGAAACAAAAAGTTACCATAATTAGATCAACCATGGATCTTGATGAATTCAAAATAGAAATCAAAGACAAGAACAATAGGAGAAGGGATCATTGCTTTAGGTAAAGGTATCATGAAAAGCATACTTAGATCTTCAAGGAAATAGGCTTAAAAGCATAAATCTAAATAAGGAAACAAAACCTACCATATATGTAACTATCATGATTCATGAAGAACACATAGTATGGTAGAAGAGAACTAGAGATTGATAGATCATGGATCACGAAAAGAAAACACAGCAATTAACTACTAACATGATCAATATAGAAGATCCAAGGAGATCAGAATTCAAATCAGAAGTTTAACAAAGATTAGATCATGGTTTGATCATGATTCCTTCAAAAGCTTGCAATGATCATGGTTAAGATCATTGTTCTAGCCTTTAATCCTTAGGATGATCATGAGAGACAAGTCCAGAGATGTTTGCAACAGAGAATGCAACATCTCCTCTACTGTCTCAACTCAAAAAGGAAAGAAAATAAAAGATAGAGGAGAAGAAGAGAGTGTAGACATACCTTTTGATGAAAAGGAAGAGTTTTGACGAAGATCCGTCAAGAAAATCACCAAGGATGCAAGGGAGATGACTTGCAGAGGTCTTTGGTTCGTTCCAAAGAGTTTGGAGGCAGCAAATACGAAGTAGACTCGAGATTGGACTTAAATAGAGCAAGAAAAACCTAATTGCCAAAGACAGCACTCATTGGTCGAGTGGATTGGTCGACTGGTCCAGTCGACCAATCAGTCGACCAATGCTGACAGCAATTCCAAAACAGGGAATTGAAGACCCATATCAAATCCAATCCTAAAGGGGTTTTGCACACATGTCAAGTGACTTACCTAATAGGTAGAAATGCCTTCAAACCAAGATAGAGAGCACTCCAAGTCCATCAACTAATCCGATCTTCATCAAGATTCAGTTTCCATAAATAGAACTTCATCATCAACTTTCATGGATTCAAAGCCAGACACCAAGTCCTCCACTGGGATGGCCCAAAGCTGACTTCTTACTTTACTTCGGGTCATCGGACCTACAAATAACAAAGGTTTCCAGGTCAAGGTTAGGGCTGGGTTTTACAAAGACTCCTGCAAACAACTTCCGAGTTAACGAGGAGCAGAAAAGTAATTTTTCAGAATCAGAGGATAATGAAGAAAGACTTACATCACCAGTGACTTCGTAAAGACTTCATCTGGAAGTTTGGAAAGAACTGCGCTCTCAGAAGTTATTCGAGCAGCAGTACACCATTCCAACGCTCTGTCAAACTCGTTTGACACTAATTCAGGCGAAGGATGAGAAGGATGAGCTACACCGAGAGAAGGATGAGCTGCATCACTTGTCAACCGACGGCGCTTCCTAGTGGCAAAATCCTCCAACTCGGAAGGAGTGGAGGAGGATGCCAAACAAGAACTGGAGTTGGAAATAGGAGCAGCACCTGATGGGACCACACCTTCATCTGACGCCAACATAGTTGCCTCAGATGCCCGAAGAGTCTCTTTCGGGGGTGCACCAACAGTCTCACCAGCAGGGGCGTCGACAGCACCATCGGCAACGGAGTGATCAAGATCTTCCTGGGAAAGACGAGCGATCACTTCGGGCAAAGGAGGCGCAGGGACGGCATCAATAGAAATTGTGGGAATCTGACTTGAAGATTCACCTGCAGCAGTCGCCTTACGCTTGGAGGATTCACTAGCTGAAACCACCGCACTGGCCCCAACCACCACCGACGGAACGAATTTCTTGCAAGATTTCGCTCTAATAAAGTTCGGGTTGATCTTGGGAGCCACTATGCAAACAAACAAGCCGTATCAGTATAGATATAAAACGACAACAACAAGAGGGAAAACCCTAGTTTTTTATCACATCCGACAAAACCAAATAACTAAACCCCAAGTATAACTACTGTGCAGTTTACTTAGGGGGGAAGTGGGGAAAGAGATGAGTAATCAAGAAACTCACTTGTTCAGAAGTTGATAGAGCTATTGTTGGAGTACGAGGAATACGGAAGCAGGCCGAAGGATGAAAGGTCGCTTTAACACTTTGGCAAATCTAACTTGCAGAAGGCAGGATAGATGGAGAGTACCCACGAAGGCTTTAAATAGCCTCAGGTATTAAGACGACGGTTGAAGGCTAAGGACAACCGACGACCTAGATCGAAATGACGCTTCGAAATACGCAGAAAGCAAGATCAACGGTCGGAGGAACACCACATGGAAACATGTGGAAGCGAGTACCTGATGCAGAGATACCTCCAATCGTCGCACCGCCATTAAAATAATGGATGTATTTCCGATTCATTGGAAACAGTGAATGGTATACTAAAGCAAGAAAACGTTTGAACTTCGCAGAAGGGAAACGTGCGGACTTTGCAATAAATGAAGTAGTGGAGAAGATTAATGCATTTTCCCGAAACACATCTTCACAATATTTCTACAAGATTATTATTCGGCGAGGAATGTAAAGTTAAGTGATAAGTTTTATCATTAATACTTTGATATTCAAGGCAAGATTTCGGCAGGAGATGGGGAAATATAAAGGCCAACATGAAAAAGAAATGTCTATTCATTAAATAGAGGGTAAATCTTTACAAAAAGATAACTCCCTAAGCCTTTTCTTCATTGTTGCCCGAGGGACCCTGGTCGGGAGGACTTTTCTCAGGATCATGAGAAGAGCCTTCCTCAAGAATGGCATCGGCTGAGTCCTCTACAGCAGCAACTTGAGACTCGGCTTGTGATTTCTCCTCTAGAAGTGCCGGCTCGTCAGCCAGGTATGCCTCATATTGAGGGTCAGCTGGAAAAGGATCATCTTCTTCCTGAGCCTAGTCCGGGAGATCCATACCAACTTTCCCGAAGACCTCTTTGTGGCACACCTCACGAAAGGGAGAAGTGTCGAAGGCAGGGATTGATCCGAGGATTCGCTCCCAAACGTCGTTCTGCCCCAAGCGATAAGCTTGAAGGTTGTAGATACCTAGCAGCTCGGAGAAAGGTACGCTGTCAGGTATTTCCGAACACACTCCTTCCGAAGCTCTGGCTTTATATGCTCGGGCTTGCTAGGGATCGCCAACTTCAGATGTTCTTCGAGCTCCCTACTTTTGAATTCAAGCCTGTCACCAAACAACGTGGCAGCTACTTTTTGCTTCCTGGCCTCGCGCTCGGCAGCAGTGGCACGAATCTTCGAAGCCTCGAGGGCCTCCTTGAGGGAGATCACTTCTTCCTCATGCTTTTTCTGCAACTCCACGGCAGCTGCAGTCAGCTGGTTTATTTCATAATTGGCTTTGGCCAAATTCTCTTCACAGGTTTGCAGCAAGGACCTGGTGCGACCAACGCGGCTCAATGCTTCCATGTGTTGATAAAAGCTCAACACAGCATTCCTGGGAAGGCTGAAAATATCAGAAGAAGTCATAAGAAATTATGAAAAAATAAGTAAGCAAGAAGACCGGTACCTTGTAGATTGACTAACAAGGGAGGTGTCATCCAGGGCTTCAAATTCCTGGCGATCAGAAGGAGCAAGACTGAGGGAGCTCCATTCTGCAGCTTTCTCAGGGTCCTGAGTCACCCTGTCGATCAGCTTCAGGGTCCACTCGGGGGTGAAGACCTCCTCACCATCCGTTGAAGCTTTGGATTTTTTATCAGAGGGAGCATCAATTGTGTCATGCCTCCTCTTGGTTCGGGCGGAGGAAGAGACATTAGACCTCTCCACCATTGGTTTCTTCCCTTTACCCGAAGCATCAGCCACGGGCCTGATATTCCTGATACCCCTATAAGAGGGGTCGGGAGAGGGAATAGAAGCCTCTTGATCTACGGTCAAGGCTCTGGGCGATCGTTGCTCGGCTGTCACAACGGCCCTAGCGGCCTTCACCCGCAGGCTTTCAGGGTTCATTCTTGGAGGCACTGCAAAGAAGAATGACAAGAGTCAGAATTAAAGACATATCACTTCAGTCAAATTAAAGGATGGTGGTTAGAAGCTCACAATGAGCCAAGCCCCAGTACTGAAGAATGGAGTTATACTCCACTTCAAGTCCATGTATCTTTTGATACCATGGAATGGATTTGATCTTCCTGACGGCCGCCTCGTCTTCTCTGGATAAGGGAAGGCCTCGGTTATTCTCGGAAGAAGAAGTACACCTCCTCCAGGTGGTTGGGAAGTTAAGATCTGATGGAGGCGCTCGACAGAAAAAGTATCGTTCGCGCCATCTTTTGTGGTTAGAAGGGCAAGTTCCTTTGACAAGGATGCAGCCCCTCCAATCAAGTTCAGCCTTATTGCGTTTGGACAGAAAAACCCATCCGGGAGGATGGAAGATAGAAAGAACATGAAAATGTACAAAGAGAGAAAGAGATGGCGTAATGCCAAGTTCAAAACACAAACCCAAGAAGCCAACGATGAGACGCCAGCTATTGGGGAGGAGCATTCCGGGACAAATGTTCCAATGATTCAGAATTGCGGAGAACAAAGGATTAAAAAAGGGAAAGCGAACCCCGCTTTCCAGTGCATCTATATACAGAGAAAATTCACCCGAAAGGGATGAATCAACCCTCTCATCAGGGTGGGGAGCCCTAACCTGATAAGAGGAAGGAAAATCAAAATCTTGGACAGCTGAAAGAAGGGTTTCCTCATTATAAATGGAGGGAACAGAGCCAGGTCCACCATCGGACCCGGAAGTTTGAGGCTGCCTAGAAGACTTGACAATCTTGGAAGATCCGGACTCGAGAAGGACAGGGAGAAGTTTCGGTTTTCTTTCTAAACCTTTTTGAGAAACTTCAGCGAACTCGCGTCAGAGGACAGTTAGGGTTTTGTTATCACTATCCGACTGTTTGGGAGCAGGAGAAGCAAAAGCCTCACTGCTATTACCAACACTGGGTACCAGAGAAGCCCTATCGTCCGCCATTACTTGTTTCAGTAAACTACAAAAAGAAAAAGACCAGTAAACTTACTGATTCAGTGAGACGGAAGCTTGAGAGCAAGAAGGCGCGAAGCAGACAACAAAGGTTCAAATTCCAGACAGGAAGAATGAAACCTACGAAGACAACGAACCTCTTTAAAAACTCCCGCACGAGTGTTCGGGAATCTGAACGATCAAGATTGATTCAAAATCAACGATCAGGATTGAAAGACGTTTTGAAAGTTTGAACTCACGAATCCGAAATAGGCGTTCGGAAACCGTCGCTTGGATGACGTGAGCCACGACAGATCAACTGCAAGGAGATATGTGGCCTTACACTTACAACGCTCGAGGAAAAGTGACCACCGCATTAAATGTGATATGACATTTAATGAAGCACGCAGAGATTATCACCTGACAACAAACCCAGTTAAAAACCAAGCCCTCGGGATCGACCGAACGCTTGGTCTGGGGGGCTCGTGATATGGAGAGATTATGTAAAACCCAGCCCTAACCTTGACCCGGAAACCTTGTTATTTGTAGGTCCGATGACCCGAAGTAAAGTAAGAAGTCAGCTTTGGGCCATCCCAGTGGAGGACTTGGTGTCTGGCTTTGAATCCACGAAAGTTGATGATGAGGTTCTATTTATGGAAACTGAATCCTGATGAAGATCTAATTAGTTGATGGACTTGGAGTGCTCTCTATCTTGGTTTGAAGGCATTTCTACCTATTAGGTAAGTCACTTGACTTGTGTGCAAAACCCCTTTAAGATTGGATTTGATCTGGACCTTCAATTCCCTGTTTTGGTCTTCTTTGTCAAGCATTGGTCGACTGATTGGTCGACTGGGCCAGTCGACCAATCCACTTGACCAATGAGTGCTGTCTTTGGCAATTAGGTTGTTCTTGCTCTATTTAAGTCCAATCTCGAGTCCACTTCGTATTTTCTGCCTCCAAACTCTCTGGAACGAACCAAAGACCTCTGCAAGTCATCTCTCTTGCATCCTTGGTGTTTTCTTGACGGATCTTTGTCGAAACTCTTCTTTTTGCATCGAAAGGTATGTCTACTCTCTCTTCTTCTCCTCCATCTTTGTTTTTCTTTCCTTTTTGAGTTGAGACAGTAGAAGAGATGCTGCATTCTCTGTTGCAAACATCTCTGAACATGTTCTCATGATCATCCTAAGGATTTGAGGCTAGAACAATGATCTTAACCAAGATCATTGCAAGCTTTTGAAGGAATCATGATCAAACCATGATTTAATCTTTGCTAAACTCCTAATCTGAATTCTGATCTCTTTGGATCTTCTATGTTGATCATGTTAGTAGTTAATTACTGTGTTTTCTTTCCATGATCCATAATCTATAGATTTCTAGTTGTTCTCTTCTACCTTACTATGTGTTCTTCATGATGCATGGTAGTTACATATATGGTAGGTTTTATTTCCTTATTTAGATTTATGCTTCTAAGCCTTATTCCATGAAGATCTAAGTATGTTTTCATGATACCATTACCGAAAGCAATGATCCATCCTCCTATTGTTCTTGTCTTTGTTTTCTATTTCAAATTCATCAAGATCCATGATTGATTTAATTATGGTAACTTTTTGTTTTCTAATTTGGATCTTGATATCTTGATTTGATTAGTGTTTTGAGGTCCCCTATATGTTAGAATACTACTGATGTAGTCTACCCCTTGATTAGTACCCTTTTGAACCACCAAATTCGGATTTCATATCTTAAAACTCTGATTTTATAGGCTACTGTCTGCATTGGTCGACTGATTGGTCGACTGGACCACTCGACCAATCCACTCGACCAATGAGTACAGCAACTCCAGAATTGGTCTGTGTTGGATGTTTTGGTATCTTTTCTGTTAGGGATCTTTCCTAATATGTTGTATATATTTGTTTAGGACCTTCTTCTCAAGTTTGCCGAGATCTTACTTGATTTCTTAGGATTCCTTTGCGAGTTATAAAAGGTAAGGATGGTTATTTCCTTAATTACATAGATAGCATGAATCTAGTTTCTATATTTGAATATCATAGATATGATTCCTAAATTAGATTCTTACAATGATATACTACTGTTGCATAACTTTGATTACGGTAGCATTACTTATTCATATTAAATTGATTCATGTATGATTTACTTACCAATGTTATACAAGTGATTGTAATTATTGATTTCTTTCCATATATGAAGTTACCATATATGTGATGATATGAATTGATGCATGTGTATGCTTAAGTATGGTTTGGAAAGGAGAGGTGTCCTTTTGACACTTCTGTCCTTGGACTACTACGGGAATATTATGATATGTTTCCGGAGATGCCCTCTGGACACCTTCCTAAACTGTTGGATGACATATCTAGGATTGTCTAGTAGTGTTTGGCTAGGATGTCCTGTTATGTCGGACCCTAATCGGAGGGGTATTGAGACCAAACGACCCGTGGTAGCAATGGGGATTCATGGGCGCTCAAGACCGGTAACCAACCCGTGAGAGGACAGGAATCACATTGTGGGGGCCATTTATTGGTAGGGTTGCATATGATTAGACTTGGGCTCACGGGCGCTTAAGACCGGTAACCAACCCGTGAGAGGACGTGAGAGCTTCCCGTTTACCATATGTGGATGATCAATAGGGTTGATGAGTCCGTAGTCCGAGTTGGTCGGTGCCATAGGATACGCTGACTCTAGTGTGAAGGATACCGGAAAGGATTGTCAGGGACGAGGAATGGACGTATCTGGATCGACTTGATGTAACTAAGTAGAAGACTTGCATTTGGCTAGGTTTTACCCTGACATGCGCCAGTACTTATACCAAATGGTTGTCAGAGAGTGTGTTGACTTAACCCCCTGCCATGGTTTGTCCTGAGGGATGAAGGACCCATTACCAATCAGCTGCTTAAGACCGGTGAAATGATCCGTGAGAGAATCCAAGATATCTTAAATGGTTGAGGATGTGAGTGGACTTTCCTAAAGAAGTACGGTGCTATGACTTAAAGCATGTCTGCCAATAGAAACCAGCATACATAGAGTTAGATTCATTCATTCATTGCTTGTCTCATATCATATTGCATTTATGTTTGTTCTGGAATCCTGCCATTTATGTTATTATGGATTTTTAATCGCCTTACTCGAGTTTCTTTGAAACTCATTCCTTTATTGTACAATGTTGTTAGACTATCCTGCAGTCTTGAGTACTATGACGGTCCCTATGAAGAAGCGCAAGGCGAAGAGGCATATCTCCAGGAAGGTGATTGCGGTTACCACAATTACTCTGAAGATTCCGCGAGTGGTTATGCTCCGTACGATGCTTAGTCCGACCATTGAGTGGAAGCGTCCTTGTGCTATTTATGAGATTTACACTTACAAGGATGTTGTCTATAAAGTGGAGAACAATTTAGTTACCCAATGTACTTATTCTTGGGATTAGATTTTGTCTAGTTTATTCTTTAGAGCTACTTTTCATTTGGATGTAAAGTGGGATTTTTGCTTCACTTTACTTATCTGTTTGATACTCTGATTATATCTATTATTCTGATTCATTTATGATTCATTCTTTCTTTATTGGATCTATGATTTATCTTCCGCACTCATGTTATGATTGTTCATGATTATGTTATTGTTTATGTGGGAGGTTGATCACTCGATCACCCGATCTTCGGGCTGTGGATCACACTCTCGGGTATGCCGGATAGGGTACCGGCTGGGAGGGCTTGATGATTGGTATCGAGCCCAAGGTTCGAGGAGATCCTAACCACAAAAGACAACAACTGAACATTCCTGAGTCATTGATCTGAAATGACTCTTCTACTCTTAGAAGTGAATAATAGAACACTGAATTAGAAACTTGACCTTTGAGGCATAACAGAACATTTACGAATAACATACCATAATTATACTTGAACAAATGTCACTAATGCAAGGAAAAGAAAGTTGCATAACATACAATAATTAAAGAGGAACAAAATGAACTTCATTAATTTCAAAAGTTTTTACAACGATTACATCTGAAATGCATAAATGGAAATCCTAAGGTACGGTCTATCTAGGTGATCTGCTCGATCTCTGTATGCTCTGAACTCCTCCGCTAGCTGAGTCACCCGATGCTCTATCCTATCTGTCGTGACTCCATCCTCTCGTACATCTGCTCTGTCCGACCTCCATCCTCTCTAGCATGGAAGTCATCGATCTCATCCGTGCTCCAAGATCCGAAGTCTCCGAAAGCGCATGCGAAGGGCCACCTACCTCGAAGTGTGATGAAGGAAACTCGTGATGCACGAGGCTCAGCCTCGCGCATATCTGCATCATCTCCGGCCTGATCATCACTATCGGGACCGATATCCTCTCCTCCATCCTCGATCCCTGATCCTCATCCTCCGATTCATCATCATCCTCACCCTCCGGACCAGGAGATCTCTCTCGACTGCTGTAGTCTCATCGACGAATGGTCCGAGTCCCAATAGGGTATCCCCGTGATCTAGTGTCCTTTGGTGTATCCTCGAAACTCACCCCGAAATGCCTGAAGATCAAAGTCGGTAGCCTCCCATAGCAAAGGTTCCGCATGCTAGGCCGCGAGAACTAAGTCCGGCCATGACCTCTTTGAATGATGTAGGAGAGATCGATCTCGAAGCCCATGTAGATGCGGTAGATGACTAAGGCCTCCATCACTGTGACCCGATGGTGATGTCCGGCTTTCGGCATGATGTTTCGGCCGACTATGCGACCGATAATACGTGTAGAACCCGTCATCCGTCCGCTAGTCCACGGAGTGAAGCATCGACGGCTATCCCATAGCGTAGAGCATATCTCGCATGGCTCGTACGGCATCGGATGGCTGTCCCGGATCTGCTCCTGCGGTATCCACACACACTTCTTTGTGGATAGTAAGGAACCTGCAAGATCTCAGCCCGGTGTCCGGGTAGAGAAGCGAATCTGAGTCTGGAAGACCCTGCTCCTGAGGACAAGTCTAAGTGGATGTCCTTGGCCTCGAGCCTCCTCTGTGTAAGTAAGGTTGCTGAAGAACAACCTCACTAGTTCCGGGTATACCGGTAGATCCTCGGTGAAGAGATGAGTCCACTGCAATGTGTCGAACCTCTGCCGAATCCTAAAAGGCTACGAGCTGGCATAAGTGAAGTAGACGTCCCATCTCGATGTTGCGATGGCTGAAGTAGGCCTCGTACGGGAACTCGGCACGAGGTGTGTCAAACATGTCTGGTCTCCTAACCTCCTGTCTAGGCTCGAAAGGAACCTGACCTCTGCCCCTAAGAGCACCTACGATGCGACCACGGCCTCTACCTCGTCCTCGCCCTCCCCTTTGCATAGTGTATCTGTGAAAGAGACAAGAGACAATTCCAATTAGTGCTATTTTAAGATTTGAGCCAAAAGGGTATTTTAGTAATTTTTCGGGAAATTTCAAATTTGGGGGAAATTTGATTTGAACATACTAGCATGTGCGCAATACTTGGAATTTCATGTCTCTGATGTTAGTTTGATGAAAATCGATCGAAAACTTGGATTAAAGCGAAAAATTCAGCAAGAAGGAAATTTGGGGATTTTGCAATTTAGGTCAAAATTGGATTTTTGAAAAGTTGAAATTGGTTAAATCAAATTGTATGGACCTATTTACATTGTCATCTTGAGCATGTAGCATTTGATCTCGTGCGAAAATTTCAAGCGGTTTGAGAGAAAACGAAATTTTTCTAAAGATATCGATTTCGGTATAAAACTTTGCGAGATGAGCACCAATGTGTTAAAACTTGTTGTCTATGCATGGCATTGTGTCTAAAACCTAAGGAATATGTTTCTAAGCATTCCTAAGCATGATTTCTAGCATTGGATACAAGTAAAGCATGGTTTTATTGAAATGCAAGCATGAGAAGATGAAAATGGAAGGAAGATTAAGAGGTTTACCTTGTTTGTGAAGATGGTGTGTTGTGGTGTTGTTGTTGAAGCACTAAATCACCTCAAGAACACTTGTGGGAACTCTTGGAGATTTTCCCTAGAGCTCTCTCACCTTTGGAAGAAGTTAGAATGAGGTTGGAATGTGAAAATGAGGCTTATAATGCGAATTTTCGCATTCCATCGCATTGGTCGACTCATTGGTCGATTGGGTCACTCGACCAATCACTCGACCAATGGTCACAGTGACCTCATTTTCTGTTGAATTTTTGGAAAATGTGATTTTTGCCTTATGGAATATTGTTTGATGACTATATGGATATATTTGAGCATGATTTAAGTTTTCAAATCATTTGGTCAAGTGGATTTTTGATGATTTTAAGTAAAGAGTGGAAGCAAGTTGTTGATGATGTTCTTGGATATCTTGCTTCTGATTTGGAAACCAAGGTGACACACTAGGTGGGAAAAGTTAAGGAAGAGAAGGGAGTTTCACCTTGGGGAGCTCCGGTCTTGTTCGTCAAGAAGAAAGACGGTAGTATGCGCTTGTGCATCGACTACCGTGAGTTGAATAAGTTGACTATCAAGAATAGATATCCGCTGCCCAGAATCGATGATCTCTTCGATCAGTTGAAGGGTGCAGTTGTGTTCTCAAAGATTGACTTAAGGTCCGGATATCACCAATTGAAAGTGAAGTCTAGTGATATCTTCAAGACAGCTTTCCGAACGCGGTATGGTCACTACGAGTTTAGAGTCATGCCCTTCGGATTGACCAATGCTCCTGCGGTGTTCATGGACCTCATGAACCGAGTATTTCATGATGTGCTTGATAAGTTTGTGATTGTTTTCATTGATGACATCTTGATCTATTCGAAGAGCGAAGAAGAGCATGCGAGTCATCTAAGCTTCACTTTGCAAAGGTTGCGAGAAAAGAAGTTGTTCGCTAAGTTTAGCAAGTGTGATTTCTGGCTTAAGAGAGTGGTTTTCCTTGGTCATGTAGTTTCAGCCGAAGGTATTCGTGTCGATCCTGAAAAGGTCCAAAAGTTGTGGCTGATTGGGAGAGACCGAAGTCGATAGCGGAAATAAGAAGTTTTCTTGGATTGGCGGGTTACTACCAAAGGTTTATTGAGAACTTTTCTCGGTTGGCTGCTCCTATGACTAAGTTGACCAGGAAAGAAGAAAAGTTTGTTTGGTCCGACGCCTTTGTGAGAAGAATTTCCAAGAGTTGAAAGATAGATTGACAAGTGCCCCGGTTTTGACTATACCGATAGTTCCGGTGGTATGACAGTTTATACCGATGCGTCAAAGATTGGTTTGGGTTGTGTACTGATGCAACATGGCAAGGTCGTAGCCTATGCTTCTCGGCAATTGAAGGATTATGAGCGGAATTACCCCACTCACGATCTAGAACTTGCCGCCGTTGTCTTTGCTTTGAAGATTTGGAGACATTATCTTTACGGTGAGAAGATTGCCATTTTCACGGATCATAAGAGTTTGAAATACTTCTTTACCCAAAAGGAGTTGAACATGAGACAAAGGAGATGGTTGGAACTAGTCTCCGATTATGATTGTGATATTCAGTATCACCCTGGGAAAGCAAATGTTGTTGCTGATGCTCTTAGTAGGAAGAACCAGAAGAAGACTTTGGATTTGAATGCTTTGAGTTTACCATTGTGGTCTTCTATTGAGAGTTTTGATTTGGAAATCGTTCTGAGAATTCTGAATTTATTCTTTACGCCATGACGGCAAGATCTGGTCTTAGAGATAAGATTGTTGCTCTGCAGAGTTCGATCAAGAGTTTTTGATCAAAGTTGAGAAGATTTCTTCGAATCTGAGTCGGACCCCGACTTTGGTATATCCATGGATGGTGCTTTGTTGTTTAGAGGAAGGCTGTGCGTGCCTGCAAACGAAGAAGTTAAGAAAGAAATATTGAAGGAAGCACACCGGTCGGTCTTTCATGTACACACCCGGGAAGCACCAAGATGTACAAGGACTTGAAGGAACATTTTTGGTGGATTGGTCTAAAGGCGGATGTTGATGATTTTGTTGCCAAGTGTGAGACTTGCCAACGTGTGAAAGCCGTTCGACAACCTCCATCTGGATTACTTTAGCCTCTTCCTATTCCTAGTTGGAAGTGGGAGGATATCTCCATGGACTTTGTGACTAGCTTGCCTCGGACAAGTAAAGGCAATGACACTGTGTGGGTGATTGTTGATAGGTTGACCAAATCAGCCCATTTCATTCCTATGAAGATCACTCATACTTTGGATAAGCTAGCAAGGCTTTATGTGGATAATGTGGTTCGTCTGCATGGTGTGCCATTGAGTATTGTCTCGGATCGTGATCCTAGGTTCACCTCAAGGTTTTGGAATAGTTTGCAGAAGGCCTTGGGAACCCAATTGAACTTGTGTACAGCTCATCATCCACGGTCGATGGACAATCTGAGCGGACAATTCAGACATTGGAAGACATGCTCAGATCTTGTGTGGTGGATATGGGTGGTAATTGGGATGAACACCTAGCTTTGGTTGAGTTTGCCTATAACAACAGTTATCAAGCGACAATAGGCATGGCTCCTTTCAAGGCTTTGTATGGCAGTACTTGTAGGACACCTTTTGTCTTGGGTCGAGACAGGTGAAAGAAAAGTCTTAGGTCCTGAGATGATTGAAGCTACAAGTGCTATGGTAGATATGATAAGAGAAAGGATTAAGTCTGCCCTTGATCGAGGGGCAATCTTATCGTTGATAAGAGAAGGACCGATTTGGAATTTCAAGTTGGAGAGAAAGTCTTTCTGAAGGTCTCACCAATGAAGGGTGTGATGAGATTCAATGTTAAGGGAAAGCTTAGCCCTCGTTACATTGGACCTTTCGAGATTTTGGAAAAGGTTGGACCTGTTGCGTATCGATTAGCATTACCTCCGCCTCTTGCTGGTGTGCACAATGTGTTTCATATTTCGATGCTCCGAAAATACATAGAGAATCCGGAACACATTTTGCAGCAAGCACTGAAGGACTTAGTGCTGATTTGACCTATGATGAAGAACCGGCCGAAATCTTGGATAGGAAGGACAAGCAGCTGGAATCGCACCATTCCTTTGGTGAAGATTCGGTGGAAGAACCATACCCTGAAGAAGCTTCTTGGGAGAAGGAAGAAGATATGAAGGAGAAGTTTCCTTACCTCTTTGGAAGCACAGTGTACGCTTTCAATTTCGGGGACGAAATTTCTTTAAGGGGGGAGAATGTAAAACCCAGCCCTAACCTTGACCCGGAAACCTTGTTATTTGTAGGTCCGATGACCCGAAGTAAAGTAAGAAGTCAGCTTTGGGCCATCCCGGTGGAGGACTTGGTGTCGGCTTTGAATCCACGAAAGTTGATGATGAGGTTCTATTTATGGAAACTGAATCCTGATGAAGATCTAATTAGTTGATGGACTTGGAGTGCTCTCTATCTTGGTTTGAAGGCATTTCTACCTATTAGGTAAGTCACTTGACTTGTGTGCAAAACCCCTTTAAGATTGGATTTGATCTGGACCTTCAATTCCCTGTTTTGGTCTTCTTTGTCGGCATTGGTCGTGATTGGTCGCTGGGCCAGTCGACCAATCCACTCGACCAATGAGTGTTGTCTTTGGCAATTAGGTTGTTCTTGCTCTATTTAAGTCCAATCTCGAGTCCACTTCGTATTTGCTGCCTCCAAACTCTCTGGAACGAACCAAAGACCTCTGCAAGTCATCTCTCTTGCATCCTTGGTGTTTTCTTGACGGATCTTCGTCGAAACTCTTCTTTTTGCATCGAAAGGTATGTCTACTCTCTCTTCTTCTCCTCCATCTTTGTTTTTCTTTCCTTTTTGAGTTGAGACAGTAGAAGAGATGCTGCATTCTCTGTTGCAAACATCTCTGAACATGTTCTCATGATCATCCTAAGGATTTGAGGCTAGAACAATGATCTTAACCAAGATCATTGCAAGCTTTTGAAGGAATCATGATCAAACCATGATTTAATCTTTGCTAAACTCCTAATCTGAATTCTGATCTCTTTGGATCTTCTATGTTGATCATGTTAGTAGTTAATTACTGTGTTTTCTTTCCATGATCCATAATCTATAGATTTCTAGTTGTTCTCTTCTACCTTACTATGTGTTCTTCATGATGCATGGTAGTTACATATATGGTAGGTTTTATTTCCTTATTTAGATTTATGCTTCTAAGCCTTATTCCATGAAGATCTAAGTATGTTTTCATGATACCATTACCGAAAGCAATGATCCATCCTCCTATTGTTCTTGTCTTTGTTTTCTATTTCAAATTCATCAAGATCCATGATTGATTTAATTATGGTAACTTTTTGTTTTCTAATTTGGATCTTGATATCTTGATTTGATTAGTGTTTTGAGGTCCCCTATATGTTAGAATACTACTGATGTAGTCTACCCCTTGATTAGTACCCTTTTGAACCACCAAATTCGGATTTCATATCTTAAAACTCGATTTTATAGGCTACTGTCTGCATTGGTCGACTGATTGGTCGATTGGACCACTCGACCAATCCACTCGACCAATGAGTACAGCAACTCCAGAATTGGTCTGTGTTGGATGTTTTGGTATCTTTTCTGTTAGGGATCTTTCCTAATATGTTGTATATACTTGTTTAAGACCTTCTTCTCAAGTTTGCCGAGATCTTACTTGATTTCTTAGGATTCCTTTGCGAGTTATAAAAGGTAAGGATGGTTATTTCCTTAATTACATAGATAGCATGAATCTAGTTTCTATATTTGAATATCATAGATATGATTCCTAAATTAGATTCTTACAATGATATACTACTGTTGCATAACTTTGATTACAGTAGCATTACTTATTCATATTAAATTGATTCATGTATGATTTACTTACCAATGTTATACAAGTGATTGTAATTATTGATTTCTTTCCATATATGATGTTACCATATATGTGATGATATGAATTGATGCATGTGTATGCTTAAGTATGGTTTGGAAAGGAGAGGTGTCCTTTTGACACTTCTGTCCTTGGACTACTACGGGAATATTATGGGATGTTTCCGGAGATGCCCTCTGGACACCTTCCTAAACTGTTGGATGACATATCTAGGATTGTCTAGTAGTGTTTGGCTAGGATGTCCTGTTATGTCGGACCCTAATCGGAGGGGTATTGAGACCGAACGACCCGTGGTAGCAATGGGGATTCATGGGCGCTCAAGACCGGTAACCAACCCGTGAGAGGACAGGAATCACATTGTGGGGGCCATTTATTGGTAGGGTTGCATATGATTAGACTTGGGCTCACGGGCGCTTAAGACCGGTAACCAACCCGTGAGAGGACGTGAGAGCTTCCCGTTTACCATATGTGGATGATCAATAGGGTTGATGAGTCCGTAGTCCGAGTTGGTCGGTGCCATAGGATACGCTGACTCTAGTGTGAAGGATACCGGAAAGGATAGTCAGGGACGAGGAATGGACGTATCTGGATCTGACTTGATGTAACTAAGTAGAAGACTTGCATTTGGCTAGGTTTTACCACGACATGCGCCGAGTACTTATACCAAATGGTTGTCGCGAGAGTGTGTTGACTTAACCCCCTGCCATGGTTTGTCCTGAGGGATGAAGGACCCATTACCAATCAGTTGCTCAAGACCGGTGAAATGATCCGTGAGAGAATCCAAGATATCTTAAATGGTTGAGGATGTGAGTGGACTTTCCTAAAGAAGTACGGTGCTATGACTTAAAGCATGTCTGCCAATAGAAACCAGCATACATAGAGTTAGATTCATTCATTCATTGCTTGTCTCATATCATATTGCATTTATGTTTGTTCTGGAATCCTGCCATTTATGTTATTATGGATTTTTAACTGCCTTACTGAGTTTCTTTGAAACTCATTCCTTTATTGTACAATGTTGTTAGACTATCCTGCAGTCCCGAGTACTATGACGGTCCCTATGAAGAAGCGCAAGGCGAAGAGGCATATCTCGGGGAAGGTGATTGCGGTTACCACAATTACTACGAAGATTCCAGCAGTGGTTATGCTCCGTACAATGCTTAGTCCGACCATTGAGTGGAAGCGTCCTTGTGCTATTTATGAGATTTACACTTACAAGGATGTTGTCTATAAAGTGGAGAACAATTTAGTTACCCAATGTACTTGTTACTGGGATTAGATTTTGTCTAGTTTATTCTTTAGAGCTACTTTTCCAGTTGGATGTAAAGTGGGATTTTTGCTTCACTTTACTTATCTGTTTGATACTCCGATTATATCTATTATTCTGATTCATTTATGATTCATTCTTTCTTTATTGGATCTATGATTTATCTTCCGCACTCATGTTATGATTGTTCATGATTATGTTATTGTTTATGTGGGAGGTTGATCACTCGATACATTTGGGGGGGCCGGGCCCCCCCCCCCCCCGGGGCGGGGGGGGGGGTCCCCTCCCCCCCCCCCCCCCCCCGCGCGGCCCCCCGGGTCCCCTATCGAAGGGATAATCATCACATAACCTAAAGGTTATCTCAGGAGTCCTCTACTAGTCCAAACTAGTAGAAGTCTATTGCTCAACGGATCTAACTGTTAAGATCCAACGACTACCCGAAGAAGGCTCAAGTGAATCTAACGAAGGAGATTCGAAGGTACATTCTATATAAACCTCACTACCATACAAGGTGAGGGGATCGAAAAAGAATACTATGTGAGACTCAGGTTCAGATACATACTGATAGACCTAAACTATCAATGATCTGCTATCTAGATCACCTTTCCCAGTTCTTCATTCCTTAGCTCTGCGCTTCTAGCAGAGCCGTTTGTGATTAAGTTCATCAACTGACTTAGCCTTCGGAGGTAGACTCCGACCCCAGCGGTCGGGCCACATCTGACGCTTTCGTTTTGCAGGACGTCACGAGGAGATCTAAGGGCTGAGCAGATTTTGGACGCATTACTTAATAACCAACCCACTTATATTTTTGTTAACAAAATATATATATTTATTTTATTTTATTTTCTTTCTCTTTCCTTCTTCCACTTTTCTTTCTTTCTTCCACTTTGTCTCCACGTGAATTTCACAATAATTATTTTTTATTTATTTTTTTCTCCTCTCTCTCTCTCTCTCTCTCTCTCTCTCTCTCTCTCTCTCCCTCCCTTGAATTTCTAACGAATTTTAGCTCTTTCTTTCTTTATTTATTTTCTTTCTTCTTCTTTTATTTTACTCCTTATTATTACTAGAATTATTGATATTATTATTATTATTATTATTATTTTCCTTGTTTGTAAATTACTCTCCTTCTTCTATAAATATTACCTCCCTCTTAGGTCTAGTACAGACTTGATTTTCTCTTTAGTTTAGTTTAACACTTTACTCTCTTTAGTTTTACTTTAGTCTTGCACTTTCTATTCTCTTTAGTTTGCTTTAGTTTTCTCTAGTTCTTTGATTAATTTGTGGGCTCTAGTTCTAGTTTTTAGATTGAATGTTTAGGAAGATTGAAGTTGTGTAATTTTTCTTTTATGCAAGTGTAATTCCTTTAGTTTTATCAATGCAATTTCAAGTTCAATTTCAAGTTCAAGTTTCAAGAGGATTCGCTTTCTCTCTGGGTCTAGCAATTGCAGATCTAGTTTATTCTAGATCTGGTTGTTAGGGTTGGTTGAGATTCAAATCGTTTATTCAAGTTTTGTTTGGAAGATGCAAGTAAGTAAAAATCTTCAATAATCTTCTCTCCCCCCTCCATTCCCGCTTCTATCTACCCCTCCATATTCTTAATTTAGGATTTACTTTCAGCATTATTTATTGTTCTCCCTTCCCCTGGATCCTTGATCAGAGCTACTGTCGTGCCTCTCTTTGGTTAAGGCTTCCTTTTCCTTTTATTGCTTTGTTTATTGCTTTGTTATTTACTTTCTGCCTATTCATTCATCATCTCGAACCACATAACCGGAGCAACCCTACAGTCGTGCCTCTGGCTTCGGTGACGAGTGGTGTTGCATCTACATTTCCTTTTTATTTTTATTGTTAGCATTTTTTTCTTCCTGTCTTTTATTTATGCATTAGTTATGTTTGCTTTATTTTTTTTTCGTTTCAATTCGATTGCATTAGATGTATGGATTAGGATCGTTGGTTTAGTTTAAGTGATTAGTTAACAAAAATTGAATCATTCCACTCTCGCATTACTATTAAGAAGTTGAATTCTAGGTGGCATATCTCCCTGAGATCGACCCGTTAGCTACACGATACTGTGCGCTTGCGGTTATTTTATTTTGCAAACATGATGCATAATATCCGGATATGGAGGTGGAATGTCCGTTGCATCCTTGGCCCAGGCAGGAAGAGGAAGTCCTAGCTTTGCAAACACTTCAGGATGACAATTGGCGTGGTGGGGAGTCATGTTGAAATAAGGATTTCTCCTTAGTATCGATTCCCATAACTTGTTCTCACCATCCTGTTATGCCTGCAAGTTATAAGCGTTCAGCATGTCAACAAAAGGCTTACTCAGCAAATATTTGAAGATGCAAGCCTTGCGAACATTAGTCGGAAGGGACTCGGGCAAAAAAGAAACAGCTTGCTTTTGGGGTGTTGATACAGCTGCAGACCCTTTCGCCCCTGCTGAAAGCTTTCCAACTTCCCGCTCCAGCTGCCGGATCTTCTCCCTGGCATCATCCAATTCCGAACGAAGACGCTCGTTCTCGAAATTCTTCTCTTGGGCAATCTCCCAAGCTTGGTTTCCAAGACGAGCAATCTCAGCATCTTTGGCTTTGGATTCTTCCCGAAGCCTGGAAACTTCATCACTCAGTCTATTGAGTCTAAAGGCTGCTTCCACTTGATTGTGGAAGTTATCAGTGAGACTCCTGCAACAACTTAAGAGTTAGTCATGAGCAAAAGAAAAATCTTCAGAACAAAAGGTAATGAAGAAAAACTTACATCACCAGTGATTTTATAAATTCTCTATTTGGAATCGTAGAAAGGGCTTTGCTCTAGGCAGGCATTTGAACAGCAGTGCATCATTCTAGTGCCTTGTCAAAATTGCCTGTCACCAAGTCAGACCTCTTCAACGACCAAGAAGGATGGAACACGTCATCAGCCAACCGAGGATGCTTCCTAGTGGCAAAATCCTCCAGCTCCATGGAAGGAGTGGAGGAGGATGCCAAACAAGCACTAGAGTTGGAAATCCGAACGACAGCTGCGGGAACCACATCTTCCTCAGAGGCCCGAAGGGTCTTCATCATGGAAGAAGACTCCAGCGTAGTGCCAGCAGGGGTTTTAGCAGTGCGAGCAGCGACTGAGGGAGCCACATCCCCCTTAGGAGACCGAACGGACTCTCTAGGCGAAGGAGGCATGGGAGAAGCACCACCAAAGCTGTGGGAATCTGATCTGAAGATTCACCAACAACAAACTCCCCACGTTTAGAAGATTCACCAACGGCAATCACCTCAGAGGGGACTACCTTCGTCAGCACTGGGACAGTCTTCTTGCAAGATTTCGCCCTAATATTATCCATGTTAATTCTTGGAGGCACTACACATGAAAAGCAAACAACATCAGTACGAGAATCCAACAAATTATAGCAGAAAAGGGAAAACCCTAGATTTTTGTTAAACAGATGAAGTAACGAACACCCATCAGGGAACTTCCGTAATGAGTAAACCCCAAGTATGAATACTGTGGAGATTACTCAGGGAGAAGGAGAAGTTTGTCATAAAACTGAATGACAAAGCAGAAGAATTACTTGTTCAGGTTCTAATCGAAGATATTGTTGGAAGAGAAGAGTACAGAGACGGCAAAGGAAGACAAAAAATTACTTTGCAAATCTGGTAGACAAGAATAACTTGCAGAACGTCAGATAAGGATGAAGCACCCTTGAGGAACTTAAATAGCCTCAAGGAGTGATGCGACGGTTGAAAGCCCAAGTTAATTAAGGGACAGGATGGAAGAGACGCTTCAAATTCCGAAAAATGCAGGATCAACGGTCAGGGGATAACGGCGCTTCAAATTCGAAACTTGAATGCTAACCTAGGTTTCCACGTGGAACAGTGTGCACCTGATACGAGGATACTGCCAAATACCAACCGTCGCACCAGTATTAAATAATAGAGTATTTCCAATTCCTTGGGAAGAGCAACTTGTACACGAATACAAGGAAACATTTGGGCTTCGTCATAAAGGAGGAGCAATTGGGAGATAAAGTTCAAGTGTCACAAAATGTTCGGAAGAATCAAATTGACCGAATGCATCTCTCTGATGTCCTGAGCGTTGTCTTCAATTAAGGTACAAGTTAATCTACGTGATAACTTATCTCAGTCTTAAATATCTCTTACATAAGGGAATAGACAATTCCCTAGGTACGATATGAGAAAGTATTATGACAATCATTGGAAGAGTTCGAGAAAAAGAAGGCAAATTTCTATTTCATTATAGAAGACCGTGTGAGGCCAACCCTTACAAAAAAAAAAAAAAAAAAAAAAAAAAAAGAGAAGAAAAGAGAGATGGTTTCCTATTGTTCCTCCTCATTTTCGGTCGAAGAATCTTTGTCCGAAGCAGGCTTTTGAGGTTCTTCGGGAATAGGCGGCATCAGCAAGATACTTCTCGATGTCTGGGTGGGCTGGAATGGGATCCTCCTCTTCCAAAACCCAATCAGGGAAAGACAACTTAAGCTTCTCGAAGATTTCCTTGTGACACACCTCCCGAAAGGGAGTTGTGTTAAAAGAAGGATTAGATTCAAGAATCTTTCTCCAGACATCATTCTGCCCCTCTCGATAGGCTTGAAGGTTAAGGGGACGGGAGAGAGAAAGGAACGCCGTGCTCGAACCTCTTCCGAAGCCCCTCGAAGATCTTGTGAAAGATGTTCGGGCTTACTAGGAACTGCCATCTTTGGAGCGTTCGTTTTCTAGGGCCTTAAACTTGAGGCTCTCACCGAACGCTGTAGCATCATTTTTCTGCTTCTTGGCTCACGTTCGGCAGCTACAGCACGACTGACCGACAGGTCAAGTTCTTTTCTCAAAGAACTCATGGCCTCATCATTCTTCTCCTGCAACTCTTCGGCTACTTTCTTCAGCCGATCCACCTCAAAATTGGCCTTCGCCAGATTCTCTTCACTCCTGCAGCAAGGAGCCGCTACGACCAACTCGGCTCAATGCTTCCATGTGTTGATAGAAGCTCAACACAACATTCCTGGAAAGGCAGGAGAATTATCAAAAATCCCAAGAGATTTTATGAAGCAAGTAGTAAAAACTCAAGAAAAATAATACCTTGTGGAAAGATGAACGAGAAAGTCGTCTTGCAGGGTTTCAAAGGCTCGACAGTTGGAAGGCATCAGGCCAAGGTGGAGCCTTCTCAAGATCCTGCGTGGCTCGGTCTGTCTGCGCCAGCGACCATTGGGGGACGAAGATCTCCTCAAAATCTTTATTATTTTTGGATTTCTTCAGGGCAGAAGCATCGACTGAGTCGTGCTTCTTTTTGGTTCGTACAGGAGAGGGGATCTCAACCTCTTCCACCATCGGTTTCTTCCCTCTCCCAGAAGCCTTAACCACTGGCTTCAGGTTCCTAATACCCTTGTAAGAAGGGTCTGGAGGCGGCACCGAGGCCACCTATTTTGCAGTCAATGCTCGAGGAGACCGTTGCTCTGCAGTCACAACGGCCTTGGTAGCCTTCACCCGAAGGCTGTCTGGATTCATTCTTGGAGGCACTACAAAGAAAGACGAAAGTCAGAAAGTTGAAAAAGTTCGCAGTACATTCAAGAAAGTGAAACGTGGCATTTAGAAAGCTCACGTTGAGCCAGCCCTCAGTATTGGAGAATGGAGTTGTATTCCATCTCATGTCCATGTATCTCTTGATACCATGGAATTGACTTGATCTTCTTTCCTGACAGCAGCTCTGTCTTCTTTGGATAGTTGAGGGACCCGGTTGCCCTCAGAGTATGAAGTATACAATTTCCAGGTGGTCGGGAAGTTAAGATCTGATTGAGGCGCTCGGCAGAAAAAATACCGCTTGCGCCACCCTTTGTGATTGGAAGGGCAAGTTCCTCTGGCAAGAATGCTGCCCGACCAGTCAAGTTCAACTTTGTTGCTCTTGGAAAGCACAACCCAGCCTGGAGGATGGGGAAGAGAAAGAACATGAAAATGTACAAAAAAAGGAAGAGAAGGTATGTTGCCAAGCTCAAAACATAAACTCAAGAAGCTGACGATGAGACGCTAGCTATTGCGAAGAAGCATTCCGAGACAAATGTCCCAATGATTCAGAATAGCAACAAAGTATTGAAAAAGGGAAAGCGAACTTCGCTTTCCACAGTATCTATGTACGAAGAAGGAAAGTCGAAGCGTTGGACGGCTAAATGAAGGTTTTCCTCAGTAAAGGAGGAAGCAACAGAGCCAGGTCCATTAGCGGACTTGATAGGTTGTTTTGACTGCCCAGAGGACTTGGCAGTCACCTTTGGAGTGCTGGATGGTCCAGACTCAGGAAGGGCAGAAGAAGCCTCATCATTTTCTTTTGCTTTTCTTTGTTGGCTAACTTCTGCGAAGTCACGCCACAGAGCAGTTAAGGTTTTCTTGTCGCTATCCGACTGGCTCGAGGGGACAGAGGCAAAGGCCTCATCACCAGTATCGCCCTTACCAGCGCTAAGTTCAGGAGGAATTTCAGAAGAAACCCTACCGCCCTCCATTACTGAAAAGTCTGATTGTGGTTTCTAGAGAAAAAAGAAACCTAGAGACGAAAGTAAACTTTGCAAAGGAGTCAGTAGACTTACTGAATCACTGAGGCAGAATGCTTGAGAGCGAGAAGATCGTGAGGGCGCGAAGAAGACGATGAGGTTTCAAAATTCCAGACAAAGAGAATGAAACCTACGAAGACAATGAACCACTTTTAAGCACCTGCACGAGTGTTCGAGGACGTGTACGATCGAGATGAATTCAACATCAACGATTGAGATTTGGAGACGGTTCGAAAGTTTGAACTCACGAATCCAAAACAGGATTTCAAAAACCGTCGTTTTGATTTTGTGAGCAACGATAGGTTCAGCTACAGAGGACGCGTGGCGTCACCCCCACAAAATGCGAAAATACTCACAATGCTAGAGGAAAAAGCGACACAGCCGCATTAAATGTGATATGACAGTTAATGGGTTGGGGATTATGCAAAACTATTGTTCGCCAAGAAACCAGGTTAAAAACCAAGCCCTCAGGATTATCCGAACGCTTGGTTTCGGGGGCTCTTGATATGGAGAAAATATAACCGAACCTGGTTCAATCTTGGTTCGACCCTCGACTCCGGTCGGGATGAAAGGAATCGACTCGCTTCCGAGCCAGTCGGGTCCAGGAGATAGCTTGCTGAGGAAGAAAACTAACTCAGTCATAAGCACACCCTAATCCGATACGATTGGAATAGGCTAATCAACCTAATGACGGCTAGCATCATTTGGCGGTTGTTACTCATCGCTATTATATGGATAACTACCATATAACGATCGTATTATCAAAGGAGTCATCTACTAGTCCAACCTAGTAGAGATCTATCACTCAACGGATCTATCTGTTAAGATCCAACGACTATCCAAAGAAGGCTCAAATACATCCAACGAAGGAGATTCGAAGGTACACTCTATATAAGACATCACCAACCCACAAGGTAGAATGACACATACACAGATACAGTCTGAATCATATTCTCGTTATTCATTCCTTAGCTCTGTGCTCCAACAAAGCCATTTGTGATTAAGTTCATCGACTGACTTAGCCTTCGGAGGTGGACTCCCGATCCCAGCGGTCAGGCCACATCTGACGTTCGTTTTTGCAGGTCATTCCAGGAGATCTAAGGGCAGAGCAGATTTTGGACGCATCAGTTATTTTTAACATTTTCAACATGGCTGAATCTCTTGACTGTATTCAGTCTAATATCAACTACTTTTTGTGGAAGAGCTTTCTTTAGAACACCTCTCGGTCTTTGTGATGGCATCCTAGGACAACATTCAACGTTGTCTCTCCCAACAAATATAGCCCTTGCTGTTAGCCCCTAATTTGGGACTGACTGGTCAACATTTTGGCAAACTAATGGCTGTTGACATTGACCTACAAATTGATTTTTGGCCTTTTCTTTGGCTATAAAGTCTTCAAAAAACCAGGATGCCATGCTTCGCCAATTCCCCCCTCCCCCAAATCAACTCTTGTGTAGATGGTTCACTTGTGATGAACTTTATTGATTGCCCCTTGTCAAAGACTAATTGGTTTGCTTTTTGGCACGCTAATGGCTGCTGATGTTGACAATTCGCAGATTGACTGTTGGCCTCAATTAATATTCTTCTTTCAGCCTTCAGCCTCTTCATAAATTTGAAAAGTGTAGCCTATAGATTCTAGATTTTAGTCATCCATTCATTGGGAGCTGTCCTCATGGCAACATTTATGCCTCTTATCTCCGAAGCAATATACTTATAATTGGCAAAGGGTACTGAAACACGGTTGTCATCTGTTCAACCATAATACTGATGGTATTCATCAATTTTGTCATGGTGTGGATGGTTTTCAACCATCCAATCATGGTATTCACCGATTCTACCATAATACGTATCCATCCTGTTGTGAATGGCTTACATGCCCCTTAACCTTAGAGCAAAATAGTCATTGGTGACAATGTGTCCTAACTAGGTGTGCAAAAAATGTTTCCTTAGAAATTGAGTTTAATAATATTGGTTGCACAAGCATATATGCCAGGGCCTAAGAATGATCCAAGGAATCTGATCAGGTTGACAATGGGTTCTCTCTGCCTCGACATATTAAGACTTTTATGCTTTTTGGGAGAAGACAACAAAAACTTGTGAAGTCCGTTAATGGTGACTTGAACCAAATCATACTACTGAAATCTACACTACAAACTAAAAACAATGGTGGAAGAAAGAAAACTGTTGTGTTGATTGATGTGTTGTGTTTTTTTTTTCTTTTTCTTTTCACATTGCTTTCCATGCTTCAAATGGACACAAAGGTAGTTAATTACTAACATAACTAGCACATAAATTGAATTTGGAAAAAGGAAAACCACCATAGCATCCTTTGAGAGTTAACATAACCCTCCACGACTTCAACATAACTGCTGGGCATCACAACTTCCACATAGCTACTAGCCATCACAACTTCTACATAACCACCGTATCTTCTCAATCTCATCCAAATGTATTGAACCATTCACTTCTGAGACCCGTTTAGTGGTTCAGCTTGTCAAAATGGGGGAACAAACAATAATGTTTACCTACGAGTGGGTGAACAACTTAGGGCTGCTGGCCCACTTGGTCTCTGAACTGAAATTTTAACTTGTAATAGCTTGTTGCACTTGTGAATCCTCGAAGGGATTTATCTATTCTCACCTGTATTTTTAATGTCAAGATGTTCTCTATACTTGTTGGTTTCGATTCTGTTAGGGTTAGGGTTTAAGCATGAGGTTGCTTAAAACATTACACCTTGAGTATCTATATTGGAATACCCAGACCGCTGCTTCTAGCTAGTATTTATAGAATAAATACTAAGTTCTATTGGTAATTGGACTCTCCTACAAAGGCTCATTACACCGTTAGATCGTAACTAATCTGATGGCTCATATTAGAACATAAGTTGAGTATGACTCAAATACCTCAACAATAAGTTGGGTATAACTTGAGTACCTCAACATAAGTTGGGTATGACTCAAATACCTCAACAATCTCCTCCTATGTTTTACATATGGCTCTAGCATTAGTACCAGAAATGTAATGTTCAAACTCAATACAGAATCATTCATAACTTTTCAAAAGAGAATAGTATTCAATAAAATCCAAAAGAACATTTTGAATCAAAACATGAGTTTTAGAACAAATCTAAACCCAATCTAATTAGAAGTTCTTCTTGGATTGAATTACTTATTCTCACAAAGAACAATACAATTATTCCTTGCATCCTTGAATGATTTACTCTTAAAGTGAATATTTCCTATCGAGATCCATCCTGACAACTTTGAGTGATTTTACTTGTCAAGTAAATCTTTCCATCAAGTCAGAGGATTGGATTCGCTCCTCCATTTTCGCAATCCAATGCAAATTTACCAAAATATGAATTTCATAATATATGAATTCAATCATTTGCATAAGTATCTAGTTCAATCAAAGAACTTAGTACATCCCACATGATGATTAGAAAATCATTTGCATTCTCATCAAGTTTCTATACAAAAGCAATATCTAAACGGTTTCTTTTACAAGAACCATTCCATGTTTCTATTTGGAATCATGTTTAACATAATTTGCATTCTCATCAAGTTTCTATACAATAACAAGATCTAAATGGTTTCTTTTACAAGGAACCATTCCATGTTTCTATTTGGAATGTTAGAGTTATCATGTTCAACATAGTTTATTGGTTATATCATCAAATTTGGAATGATAAACCTTTCTATGGAAGACATATCATCAGATGTGGAATGATATAAAGTTTACAATAACATCATCGAAACATATCAACAATTTTCATATTCCTTGAATGGAATAATAAGGTAATCAAGCTTCATACAAAGGTTGTTATATCATCAATGTGGAATGATTTCACAAACCTCTATACTCCACAATCTTGCCAAATTATCTAAAATATGCAAATTGTCATGAATGCTTACTATGGCTAGATGAAATTCGAACAATTCAAAATAACATATAATTGGATTAAGACCTATTTATCTATATGGTCTTTAACCCCATTTCCCCCACAATTTTGAATGTTCAATCTTTGTCTAATCCCTTTGTAAGGGCATCTGCCATGTTCTTCTTTGATCTTACATCAATCAAAGAGATCACTCCTTGTTCAATAAGATAATTCAGCACGGCCTGTCTTAGCCTAATTTGTCTCCTCTTACTATTATAGAGTGAGTTATTAGCTATCATTGTCGTTGCTTGATTATCACAGAACAAACTCAAAGAGGTTACCTTCAAGTTTACCAATGGAATATTCAGGATTAAATCTCTTATCCACTCTGCCTCATCTCCTGTTGAGGCTAGAGTATATAATTATGATTCCATAGAGCTCAGAGCAATGCAAGTTTGTCTCTTAGATTTCCACACAACAGCTGCTTCACCTAGTGTAAAAATATAACCACTAGTGGATTTGCTGTTTCCTACATCTGAGCACCATGATGCATTAGAATATCCTTCCAAAATTGGAGGATGTCCAGTATAACAAATGTTATAGTTTGTAGTACCCTTAAGATATATCATTAATTTTTCAAGGGTAGTCCAGTACTCTGTAGTAGGATTACATGTGAAGCGACTCAGCATGCCTACTGTATAGGCTATGTCTGGCTTAGTGCAACTCATTGCATACATGAGACTACCAATCAGTTTAGAATATTCTGGCTGATTCATAGCTTTACCATTATTCGGTACAAGCTTTTTATTATAATCATATGGTGTCTCTATTGATTTGCATCCACTGCATCACCATCTAGAAAGTAATTTTTCGATATAACTTGATTGGCTAAGGGTAATTCCTTGCTCAGAAAAACTTACTTTCATACAAAGAATGGTGTCTACAACACCAAGATCCGTCATGTCAAATTCTTTAACTAAGATTTCTTTGATGTCACTCACTACAGAATGATCAGAACCAAGAATCAGCATGTCGTCTACATACAACAACAACAACAACAACAACAATAAGCCTTGTCCCAACTAAATGGGGTCGGCTACATGGATTCTTGCCCTCCAATTAGTTCTGTTCGAGGCCATGCTAGATACAAGGCCTAAGCTATACATATCCTTTCTCACCACTTCTCCTAAGGTTATCTTAGGTCTACCCCTAGCTCTTCTAGTTCCTTCAATACGGATTATATCACTTGTAAAACCCAGCCCTAACCTTGACCCGGAAACCTTGTTATTTGTAGGTCCAGTGACCCGAAGTAAAGTAAGAAGTCAGCTTTGGGCCATCCCAGTGGAGGACTTGGTGTCTGGCTTTGAATCCATGAGAGTTGATGATGAAGTTCTATTTATGGAAACTGAATCTTGATGAAGATCGGATTAGTTGATGGACTTGGAGTGCTCTCTATCTTGGTTTGAAGGCATTTCTACCTATTAGGTAAGTCACTTGATATGTGTGCAAAACCCCTTTAGGATTGGATTTGATCTGGGCCTTCAATTCCCTGTTTTGGAATTGCTGTCTGCTTTGGTCGACTGATTGGTCGACTGGACCAGTCGACCAATCCACTCGACCAATGGGTGCTGTCTTTGGCAATTAGGTCTTGCTTGCTCTATTTAAGTCCAATCTCGAGTCTACTTCGTATTTGCTGCCTCCAAACTCTTTGGAACGAACCAAAGACCTCTGCAAGTCATCTCCCTTGCATCCTTGGTGATTTTCTTGACGGATCTTCGTCAAAACTCTTCCTTTTGCATCAAAGGTATGTCTACACTCTCTTCTTCTCCTCCATCTCTGTTTTTCTCTCCTTTTTGAGTTGAGACAGTAGAGGAGATGCTGCATTCTCTGTTGCAAACATCTCTGGACTTGTCTCTCATGATCATCCTAAGGATTAATGGCTAAAACAATGATCTTAACCATGATCATTGCAAGCTTTTGAAGGAATCATGATCAAACCATGATCTAGTCTTTGTTTAACTTCTGATTTGAATTCTGATCTCCTTGGATCTTCTATATTGATCATGTTAGTAGTTAATTGCTGTGTTTTCTTTTCATGATCTATGATCTATCAATCTCTAGTTGTTTCTCTTCTACCATACCATGTTTTCTTCATGAATCATGATAGTTACATATATGGTAGGTTTTGTTTCCTTATTTAGATTTATGCTTTTAAGCCTATTTCCTTGAAGATCTAAGTATGCTTTTCATGATACCTTTACCTGAAGCAATGATCCATTCTCCTATTGTTCTTGTCTTTGATTTCTATCTTGAATTCTTCAAGATCCATGGTTGATCTAATTATGGTAACTTTTTGTTTCCTAATTTGGATCTTGATGGCTTGATTCGATTAGTGTTTTGAGGTCCCCTATATGTTAGGATACTACTGATGTAGTTTACCCCTTGGTTAGTACCCTTTTGAACCACCAAATTCGGATTTTATATCTTAAAACTCTGTTTTTTTTAGGCTTACTGTCTGCATTGGTCGACTGATTAGTCGACCAATCCACTCGACCAATGAGTACAACAACTCCAGAATTGGTCTGTGTTGGATGTTTTGGTATCTTTTCTGTTAGGGATCTTTCCTAATATGTTGTATACACTTGTTTAGGACCTTCTTCTCAAGTTTGCCAAGATCTTACTTGATTTCTTAGGATTCCTTTGCGAGTTATAAAAGGTAAGGATGGTTACTTCTTTAACAACATAAATTGCATATCTTAGTTTTTATATTTGAATCTTGTTAATTTATTTCTTTAATTAGATTCTTATAATGTTATACTACTGTGGTACTATTTTGATATCAGTAGCATTACTTATTCATATTGAATTGACTCATGTATGATTTACTTATCAATTATATACAAAGTGATTGTAATTATTGATTTCTCTCCATATATGAAGTTACCATATATGTGATGATATGAATTGATGCATGTGTATGCTTAAGTATGGTTTGGAAAGGAGAGGTGTCCTTTTGACACTTCTGTCCTTGAACTACTACGGGAATATTATGGGATGTTTCCGGAGATGCCCTCTAGACACCTTCCTAAACTGTTGGATGACATATCTAGGACTGTCTAGTAGTGTTTGGCTAGGATGTCCCGTTATGTCAGACCCTAATCGGAGGGGTATTGAGACCGAACGACCCATGGTAGCAATGGGGATTCATGGGCGCTCAAGACCGGTAATCAACCCGTGAGAGGACAGGAATCACATTGTGGGGGCCATTTATTGGTAGGGTTGCATATGGTTAGACTTGGGCTCACGGGCACTCAAGACAGGTAACCAACCCGTGAGAGGACGTGAGAGCTTCCCGTTTACCATATGTGGATGATCAATAGGGTTGATGAGTCCGTAGTCAGGGACTATGAGGACTCTAGTGTGAAGGATACCAGAAAGGATCGTCAGGGACGAGGAATGGACATATCTGGATCTGACTTGATGTAACTAAGTAGAAGACTTGCATTTGGCTAGGCTTTACCCTGACATGCGCCGGTACTTAGACCAATGGTGATGTGAGAGAGTGGTGACCTATACCCCCAGCCATGGAATATCCCGAGGGATGCCGGACCCATTACCAACTGATGATGAGTGATTGAGACCTTCCTAAAGAAGTACGGTGCTATGACTTAAAGCATGTCTGCCAATAGAGACCAACATATATAGAGTTAGATTCATTCATTCATTGCTTGTCTCATACCATATTGCATTTATGTTTGTTCTGAAATCCTGCCATTTATGTTATTATGGATTTAACTGCCTTACTGAGTTTCTTTGAAACTCATTCCTTTATTGTACAATGTTTGTTAGACTATTCTGCAGGTACTGAATATTATGACAGCCCCTATGAAGAAGCGCAAGGAGAAGAGTCATATCTCCAGGAAGGTGATTGCGGTTACAACAATTACACTGAAGATCCCGCGAGTGGTTATGCTCCGTACGATGCTTAGTCCGACCATTGAGTGGAAGCGCCCTTGTGCTGTTTATGAGATTTATACTTATAGGGATGTTGTCTATAAAGTGGAGAACAATTTAGTTACCCATTGTACTTGCTACTGGGATTAGATTTTGTCTTGCTTATTCTCTTTTAGAACTACTTTTCAGCTGGTTGTAGAGTGGGATTTTGCCTCACTTTACTTATCTGTTTTAGACACTCTGATTATATCTAGTACTCTGATTTATATATGATTCATTCTTTCCTTATTTGAATCTATGGTTTATCTTCCGCACTTCTATTATTATTGTTCATGATTATGTTACTGTATATGTGGGAGGTTGATTACTCGATACCTGATCTTCGGGCTGTGGATCACACTCTCGGGTATGCCAGATAGGGTACCGGCTGGGAGGATGTGACATCACTTCTCCGTACAAGTAAATAATTACAACCTTATTCGACATAGACTTATAGTAAAGGCATTTATTAGAGTTACTAGTTTGAAACCCAAAGCTCTTTACTATTTTGTCAAAATTTTTATGCCATAATTTAGGTGATTGTTTAAGACCATATAAAGATTTGTTTAGCTTACAAACTTTATGTTCGAGACCTTTCATGACATACCCTTTAGGTTGGTTCATGTAGATTTCTTCAGTTAGATCTCCATTGAGAAATGCTGGTTTTACATCCATTTGATGCACAACATAGTGCTCAATAGATGCCAAAGCAAGAAGAATTCTAATTGTGGCTAGATGGCAGACCGGTGAGTAGATATCAAAGTAATCCACCTCACTGACTTGAGTATAGCCCTTAGCTACTAAATGTGCTTTATACCGAGCTACAGAACCATCAAGATTTAGTTTCTTCTTCAATACCCATTTACAACCTACACACTTGGCACCTTTAGGTAAATCAACTAAAGTCCATGTGTTATTTTGTTGTAAAGAGTGCATCTCATCATCAATTGCCTCTGTCCATAACAAAGAATCCCTAGATCTCATTGCTTCCTTATAGGTAGATGGATCATCCTCTAAATGGTAGGTTACATAGTCCTCACCAAAATCTTTGGGTACTCTATCTTCCCCCTTTCTTTTTTCTTTTTTTCAAAAAAGAAAAAATTAGAAAAAAATCTTGATATGGTAACTAGTGAGGGTATCTTAGTAGCCAATACCAACGGTTAACCATATATTCTACTTTTATAAAATCTTCATATAACAGAAGGGTACTTATATGACTGAATACTCATAAAACGAGTCAAGTAGGAAAAAGTTAATGTTAACGTAAAACGTCACTTTCCTTGTTAAATTACTTTCAAGATGTCCGATCATCAATGAAAAATAATCGATTCACTGTTTAAAAATTAATAAACAACAACAATCATAATTGGCATCCAAAAATAAGGTTCAGTTCTCAAGAAACCGAATCCATAAAGTCGTTTTTGTCTTTTCTTTAAGAAACTCTTTAACCATAATGATGCTTTATGTTCACCTCAAAAACCGACTTCCAAAAGTCATTGTCAGGTTAACCAAAAGTATGGTTTGTCAGAATTCCAAAATCACTTTATGTCTATCTCAAAAACAATAAAGTCGTTTGCTTTATGAACTATTAATGTCAAAATAATAAACTAAAAAGGAATTGTCAGTTAACTCAGTTTAACTCTATTCTCAAAAACATAACCTGATTCTCGTTAAACAAAAAGCTTTTCAAGCAACACCTCAGAGGCTAATGACTAGCATTGGTTCACGGGAACCTCAAAAATATTACTTTTTTCATTCAGGTATTGTCAGAATAGCTTTTTGATAAAGATTGTTTTTCTTTCATTAAACAATCTTTAACCTTCTTTTTCAAAGTGAAAAAAAAACAATGATGATAATAAACATTGTTACCTTCAATATTTAATTCTGAAAGAACGATCAAAGACAGAAAACTCATCGTTCCGTCTAAAAATTTGTTCGTTCAAATCTAAAAGATTACTAGAACGAAACTTTATTCTTCAAAAGCAAAATCAATAAGTATGGAGGAAGCCACATACTTGTAAGGGAGGATTACTCACTGATTACTTGAGTCGCAGAACACTCCAAGCAGCGTTGAACACCTTTTTTGAACAAGAACTTCTCAAGAAAAGGTAATGCATTAATATTGTTAGGGTTAGGGTTTAAGCAAGAGGTTGCTTAAAGCATTACACCTTGAGTATCTAGATTGGAATACCTAGACCGCTGCTTCCAGCTAGTATTTATAGAATAAATACTGAGTTCTATTGGTAATTGGACTCTCCTACAAAGGCCCATTACACCGTTAGATTGTAACTAATTTGATGGCTCATATTAGAACATAAGTTGAGTATGACTCAAATACCTCAACAATAAGTTGGGTATAACTTGAGTACCTCAACATAAGTTGGGTACGACTCAAATACCTCAACAGATTCTACCAAGGTTGCAAATTGTGGATTACACCAAACGATTCAGTTTTGGCTCAAACTGATTAGATCTACATACACTTGCAAATTCACAAAAAGATATTGTTAGAAATGGAGCCGATCAGTTTGATCAGAAATCTATCTCTGACGATCAAGTCAATAGAGAGTTAGATGAGGTCGAACTAGAGCTCAAGAGAGCACTAGATTTCAAAGAGCTAAGAGCAGGAAAGTTGCAGGTCTAGTGAAAATAGAGTGTCCTCTTTTTCTTATGCTTACTCCCTATTTATAAATTTTTCTTATTGATCAGGTCATATCTGGACCATCGAATGCACACCTTTAGATAAATGGTTATGATTAGATTCCCATGTAACTGATGGCTCAACCTTGTGTTATACTTGGACCACCGGTTGACTCAGTACGAACCGATAATTAATGGTTTACCAATCACACGGCTGACCAGGTTTACCTTAGCTGATACTTTTGTTAAGAGGCTTAAACTGTTCCTATAATCCGCATGATTATTCTTGGTTAGATTCGTTTGGATTTGTTCTCAATTCGTCTTTAGCTATGAGAATTCATCAGCATTTGACTGGTCATGAGAATTTATTTGGAAACACTGAGCTCATCCTTTGATCAAAAGAGTTCATCAAGGAATACTGAGGTCATTTATAATCAAGAGAGTTCATCAGGGAGCTCTGAGCTCATCTTTTGATCAAAAGAGTTCATCAGAGGATAATCTTGGAGCTCATCTTTTTTTATCAAAAGAGTTCATCAAAGGATGCTAAATTCTTCCTTGACCATGAGAGTTCATCAATGAATATTGGGTTCATCAGAGCCATCCTTTCTTCCTTAGAGTTATATGTCTGACTCAAGCTTTAACTTAAATTTTTACTTCCACGTGGCCAAATTTGAATCCCCCAATGTTGAGGATTCTTCGAGAACTGGGTAGGAATCGCGTCTTGATTCGAGATTATTCGTAACTTGATCTCCTCATCTTGGGAAAATGCTCAGCCCCCATTATCATTTCAAAAGTCTAATAGAGTTCCATCTTGTCAGCCCTTGGCATTTTCTCATAAATGCTTGGTTTTTCTTATCCAATACACTTGATCCTCCAAGGTATGGCTTTGTACATCTTTGTTTTTGACTCATTTGTTTATTCCACATGTCCAATTGTTTCCCTCCAAAATGCAGATGATTCGCCTTTTCTTTCTCAAGCGTCGATTCAATTTAGTTACATCCGTTAATTCGAAGCATCATATATTTTCCCTCCAAATTCAGAGAGTTTCCATTTGCATTGTTTCACTTCCTTTGTTTACCCTGTTCCTCAGTTACGTCTTTTCTTCTTCATCTTTTTTCTGTGCTTCGTCTTTTTAAACACAAAATTTTGTTTGCAAGCCAAGTTACTGTGCAAAAATTTTTGAAGTTTTTTCATCTTTCTCCCTTCTTTCTTACCTTCCTTTCCTCTGTGATTTCTTCCTTTTACTTTAAAATTCCTTTCAAGGACCCAACTAACAACCTTGCAGGTATTCCTGAACTTGAGGTTTCTTCGAATCTTTCTTCAAAAAAGGCCTTTCTTGACCCTTCTGCTGCTAGACCCTATAGAGCCCCCAGTGCTAATTGGGATCCTATTCCTTATGCCCACAATGAAGTCAGTGTCCCTTACGAGCATGTAGAAACCATTGGGAAGAAGGAAAACTCCAAGACTATTCATCTTGAATGGTTTCCAGCGAGGATCAAGAAAACAAAGCTTACTTTCTATATCTGAGATTATCATTTTCCTCCTGAGTTCAAAGCTTGGGTTCCCGAACCCTCTGATCATGCCTTTCTTATTGATCTTGGAGTGATTGCCATTTATGTCAAATCCCTAGAAGCTGGATTTAGGGTTCCTCTAAGTTCTTGGGGCCAATCTCTTCTCGATTATTATCAAGTCTGTCCTTGCCAACTTACCCCAACTAGTTGGAGGCTTATGAATTGTTTTTGGGTGTTTGTTCAGTGCATGGGACGTAGTCCCTCTGTCAAGTTGTTCCAAAACTACTACACTATGAAAGTCTCTAGTTAAGAGTGGTTTCTTGCACTTCACTAGGAGGAACATCATTGGTGCTAAACTTGATAATCATTCCATTTTTGTTGAAAAATCTATCCCTCATGAAAACAAAGGTTGGGGGGGGGGGGGGAAGTAAGATTTCTTATGTGCAATTCCTTTTCCTAATTATTGTTCCCAATGTAGCCTACACTCAGTTGATTCTTTGTCTCCTTTCAATCAAAGACCTCATTTGGATGCTTATGATCAAGAGACACGGAGCATGTTTCCATTTGGTGAGCAGATTGACTGTAATGAGTTCAGAACACATGAGGGATTTTCTTGTTATGGTCTTCTTCCAGGTATATCTTCCTCTCTCTATTCTATTTTTCCTTTCTATGATTATTCCTTTGAATCAATTTCTCAAATACTATTCAGGAGTTGGGACCTGGAATGCGCCTAGCATTGCTGACATCCAATAAGATGAACACGCTGAGAAAGAGGCTGAAATTTCACTTGAGAAGAAAAAATAAAGGAAGAAACCCTCAAGCAGTGCAGGTCAGACTTTATAGAAGAAAAGACTTAATGAGGAAGATAGAATTTTTGATAAGGGCAACGATGGTTCTGAGGAGGAAAATGATGATAACAGGAGGAAGAAGAAAATGAAAGGGAAAAAGAAACCTGATGAAAAGAAAATGACGAAAGATGTTGATGATGAGGAGGATGGTACAAGTAGAAAAAGGAGTAGGGAGGTTGAAGAGGATGATGATGACATCAAAATATTGGTGTCAGAGTTGATGAGAGTGTTGCAAGAAAGTCCTCCAGTAGCAGCTGGACCTCAAGGAGGTGACTCCATTCCATGGGTCCATCCTCTAGTTAGGAATTAACCACTCGAAAGAGGAGTAAGAAAGTGCGGAGCAAATCCCCTTCTTCGAAGGAGAATCTTGGGGGTGAAAAGAATACAAAGGGGGCAGCAACTTCTGACCAAGTCCTCTAGACATATTCTCGCATCTTTTCCTTCCCCCAGTTAATCTTCCCTCTAGTAAGGAAACTGTCCCTGCCATTCGCTCTTTGGAATTTTTTGAGACCACAAATATTATGATTTACCAATTTTTGATGTAGTCACTAGAGAACCTCATACCTTCCCAGAAAGAGTACATGATCCAAACATAAGAACTAAAGGTTCTCAAATTGGCCTAGTTGATCAGATCAGACAAGTGGCTGAAGAAATTGCTACTTGTGCTACAAGAGAAATTATTAAATAGATTGCTAATCAGATTTTTGAGGAAAAGGATAATCAAAGAGAAGAAAATGATCCCATAGCTCTTGAAGTTCTACTTACTGTTCAGGCTGCTTTGTTGATTCTCAGAATTATTTCCATCCAACATGGAATTTAAAGGAAAATCATACTGCTACTTGGAACTGGGAAGTAGCTCGTAAATGGGGCGCCAAGAGCAGAATTCCTCGAGACTAGAGAGAAACTGATGCAATGTCTGACTATATGATCTTTATTCTCATGCATGGGGGTAAGATTTTCTTTTTTTCTTTCTTCTACTAATCCCTTGATCAACTTTTGGAACCTGTTCTTTCCCTTCTGTGCTGAGATGCTTTGGCACTCATTTCAATGCTTTTGTTGAAGTATTGGAAAGGGAGAAAACCCTTTCGCTTGAAAATCAGGAACTTGTCAAGAGAAATCTTGAATTGGTCAATGAGGTACAAAATCTCATAATTAGTTTGGATATCTCGCTAAGTAGTTGGAGGTTGCAAAAGCCAAGGAGAAGAAGCTAGGTTCTGAGATTGATGGTTTACTAGAAGATTTTAATTTATGGCCTAATCATTGTAATGAATTGCAGGATGAAAGTGTTAGTTTAAAATCTTCTCTTGAGAAACAAAGGGAAGAAATTAATCAATTGGGAGCGAAGAAAAATGATGCTTTGAAAAGAGATAAATGTGCCACACGTGACAGAGAGGATATTCATCAAAAACTTGACCAAGCTATTACATGGTCCAGGGGATTCGAGGTTGATGCGTCCAAAATCTGCTCAGCCCTTAGATCTCCTGAGAATGACCTGCAAAACAAAGCATCAGATGTGGCCTGACCGCTGGGGTCGGGAGTCCACCTCCGAAGGCTAAGTCAGTTGATGAACTTAATCACAAACGGCTCTGCTAGAACACAGAGCTAAGGAATGAATAATTGGAATACGATTCAGATAGTAAGCATCTGAGTGTTTTCGTCCGTCCTCAACTTGTGAATAGGTGATGTCTTATATAGAGTGTACCTTCGAATCTTCTTCTTTGGATGTATTTGAGCCTTCTTCGGATAGTCTTTGAATCTTAATAGATAAATCCATTGAGTGATAGACTTCTACTAGTTTGGGCTAGTAGAGGACTCCTAGGATAACCCGACTGTTATTTAGTGGTTATCCATATGCTAGCGATGATTGACAACCGTCGAACTCTGCTAGCCATCATTAGGTTAATTAACCCACTTCAAAAGTATCGGATTAGGGCGTGCTTGTGGCTGATTGAGTTTTCTTCCTCAGCAAGCTATCTCCTGAACCCGGCACGCTCGGAAGCGAGTCGATTCCCTTCGTCTCGACCGGAGTCGAGGGTCGAACCAAGAATGAACCAAGTTCGATCATATTTTCTCCGTATCACGAGCCCCCCAGACCAAGTGTTTGGTCGATCCCGAGGGCTTGGTTTTTAACTGGGTTCTTCGTCAAGTAATAGTCTTTTGCACAACCCATTAAATGTCATTTCACATTTAATGCGGTTGTGTCGCTTTTTCCTCAAGCATTGTGAGGGTGCCACCACGCATCCTCTTGCAGTTGAAACTATCGTGGCTCACGCAATCAAAATGATGGTTTCTGAACACCTGGTTTGGATTCGTGAGTTCAAACTTTCGAACCGTCTTCAAATCTCAATCGTTGATGCCGAATTAATCTCGATCGTTGACGTTCTCGAACACTCGTGCTGGTGCTTAAAAGCGGTTTGTTGTCTTCGTAGGTTTCATTTTTCTTGTTTGGAATTTTGAAATCTCGTCGTCTTCTTCGCGCCTTTACGATTCTTTTGTTCTCGAGCTCTCTGCCTCAGTTATTCAGTAAGTTTACTGATCCCTTTGCAAAGTTTACTTTCTATCTCCAGGTTTCTTTTTCTCTGGAAACCACAGTCAAACCTTTTAGTAATGGAAGATAGTAGGGTTTCCTCTGAGACTTCGCTTGTGCCTAGTGCCGGTAAAAGCGATAGTGGCAATGAGGCCTTTGTTTCTCTCCCCTCCGAGCAGTCGGATAGTGACAATAAAACCCTAACTGCTCTTTGGCATGACTTCGCAGAAGTTAGCCAACAAAGAGTAGAAGAAAAAACTGAGACATCTTCTGCCCTTCCTGGGTCTGGACCATCCATGACTCCTAAGGTGACTGCCGAGTCTTCTGGGCAGTCAAGACCACCTACCAAATCCGCTGGTGAACCCTGATTCGTTGCTTCCTCCTATAATGAGGAAAATCTTTCCTTAGCTGTTCAGGGTTTTGACTTTCCTTCTTCGTACCATCTTAGGGCCCCCAAATCTGATGAGAGAGTTGACTCAACCCTTCTAGGTGAGTTTTCTCTGTATATAGATGCTATGGAAAGCAGGGTTCGCTTTCCTTTCTTTAATCCATTGTTTGCAGCCATTCTGAATCATTGGGACATTTTTCCCGGAATGTTTATTCCCAATAGCCGGCGTCTCATCGTCGGCTTCTTGGGTTTGTGCTTTGAACTTGGCATCAAGCCTTCTCTTCCTCTTTTTGTACATCTTCATGTTCTTTCTATTTCCCATCCTCCCGGTTGGGTTTTACTTTCCAAGCGCAATAAAGTGGAGCTTGACTGGACGGGTAGCATTCTTGCCAAAGGAACCTGCCCTTCCAATCATAAAGGATGGCGCAAGCGGTATTTTTTCTGCCGAGCGCCTCAGTCAGATCTTAACTTCCCGACTGTCTGGAAACAGTATACTTCATACTCTGAGGGTAACCGAGTCCTTCCCTTATCCAAAGAAGACAGAATGGCCGTCAGGAAGATCAAGTCAATTCCATGGTATCAAGAGATACACGGATATGAGATGGAATACAACTCCATACTTCAGTACTGGGGGTTGGCTCAACGTGAGCTTCCTAACCACCAAGTTTTACTTTCTTGATGATATTGTGAATTCTTTCAATTCTGAATCTCGTCCTTCTTTGCAGTGCCTGCAAGAATGAATCCCGAAAGTCTTCGGGTAAAGGCTGCCAGGGCTATTGTGACTGCTGAACAACAGTCCCCTCGAGCCTTAACAGCAGAATAGGTAGCTTTTGTACCTCCTCCAGACCCTTCCTACAAGGGTATCAGGAATCTGAAGCCAGTGGTTGAGGCTTTGGGGAGAGGGAAAGAACCAATCGAAGAGGTAGATATCCCCTCTCCCGCTCGAACTAAGAGGAAACATGACTCAACGGACGCTTCTGCCCCGAAGAAATCCAAAAAGAATAAAGACTCCGAGGAGATCTTTATGCCTCAATGGACGCTGATGTGTACCGATAGGGCAACACAAGATCCTGAGAAGGCCGCCGAATGGAGCTCTCTCAGTCTTTTGCCTGCCGATCGTCAGGCCTTTGAAGCCCTGGAGGAGACGTTCTCGTTCGTCACTCCACAAGGTATTGTTTCCTTGATCTTCCACCAATTGCTTTGTAATCTTTTCATGAGCTTTTCTGATAATCTCCTTGGCCTTCCAGGATGCCGTGTTGAGCTTTTATCAACACATGGAAGTGCTGAACCGAGTTGGTTGCAATGGCTCTTTACTGCAGGCCTGTGAAGAGAATTTGGCAAAGGCCAATTTTGAAGTAGACCGGCTGAAGAAAGCAGCCGAACAGCTGAAGGCAAAACACGATGAGGAGATGAATTCCTTAAGGAAGAAATTTGACTTGTCAATTGCTCGCGTCCATGCTGCCGAACGTGAGGCCAGGAAGCATAAAAAGGAGGCTATTGCCTTTGGCGAGAGCCTCGAGTTTAAGTCCTTGGATAATGAATGTCTGTTGAAAATGGCAGTTCCCAGCAAACCTGAACATATTAAACCAGATCTTCGGAGGAAATGCATTCGGAAGTACCTGAACAACGTTCCTTTCTCCAAGTTGCTGGGCTCCTTCAACCTTCAAGCTTACCGAGTGGGCCAAAATGACGTCTGGGAGAAAATTCTTGAATTTAACCCCTCCTTCGACACAACTTCCTTTAGAGAAGTGTGTCACAAGGAAATCTTCAGGAAGCTTAAGTTGGAATTTCCCGACTGAGCTTTGGAAGAGGAGGATCCCTTTCTAGCAAACCCGAATATTGAGGAGTATCTTGCCGATTCACCGCCTCTTCCCGAAGAACCTCCGCAGCCTGCTTTAGAAAAAGACCCTGATAAGGACTCCTCGGCTGATAATGAGGAAGAATCATAGGAAATCATGTTTTCTTTTCTTTTTTGTAAGGGTTGGCCCTCCACGATCTTAATGAAATAGAAATCGTCTTCTTTATCTCGAACTTTTCCAATGACTGCCTTAATACTTCCTCATCTCATGTTCAAAAGATTGTTCTGGGAACAAAACGTAAATGATACAAGTTATCACATAGATTAACTTGTGCCTTAATAGGGGATAACGTTCGGGATATCATGAAGATGCGTTCAACCTCTGATTACTCCCAACTATTCCTTCATTTATTGCGAAGTCCAACATTTCCTTGCATTCGTATATCCATTACTCCTCCCAAGGAGTTCGAAATACCTTATTTAATGGTGGTGCGATGGTTGGTAGTATTCTCGTATCAGGTGCATATTGTTCCACGTGGAAACTTCGTTTAATTTTCGATTTTGAAGCGTTGTTTTCCCCTGACCGTTGATCTTGTCTTTTGAAGAATTCAAAGCGTCTCTTCAATCTAGTCCCTTGGTTGCTACCATCACATCCCCCTTTGAGGCTATTTAAACCCCTCAAGGGTACTTCACCCTTATCTCACTATCTACAAGTTATTTCTGTCTGGTAGATTTGCAAAACGACATTCCGTCTTCCTTTGCTGTATCCGTACTCTTGACCTCCAACACTATCTTCGATCAGAATCTGAACAAGTAAGTCTTCTTTCTTGTTGATGTCACTAACCTTTTCCTCTCCCTGAGTAAGCTCCACAGTATTTATACTTGGGGTTTACTTATGACGGAAGTTCAGAGTGCTTAACAGAGATCTAGGGTTTTCCCTATTCTGTATGTTGTTGGATTCTTGTACTGACACTGCTTTTTTGTATTTGCAGTGCCTCCCAAAATTAACTTGGACTTTATTAGGGCAAATTCTTGCAAGAAAACTGCCCCTGTACCGACGACGGTTGCTTCTTCCTAGGTGGTTGCCGTTGGCGAATCTTCTAAACGTGAAGAGACTGCTGTTGGTGAATCTTCAGATCAGATTCCCACAGTTTTTGCTGATGTTTCTCCCACGCTCCCTCTGCCTGAAAAGACCGCTCGGTCTCATAAGGAGGATGTGGCTCCCTCCGTTGCTGCTTGTACTGCTGATGCCCCTGCTGCAGAGACTGTTCAGTCTTCCCTGATGAAGACCCTTCGGGCATCTGAGGCAACTATGTTGGCATCTGAGGAAGATGCGGTCCCTGTCGGTGCCGCTTCTATTTCCAACTCTAGAGCTTGCTTGGCATCCTCCGCCTCTCCTTCTCTAGAGCTGGAGGATTTTGCCACTAGGAAGCGCCCTAGGTTGGCCGTTGATGTAGCTCATCCTTCTCCTGATGTAGCTCATCCTTCTTGTTCGTCGAAGAGGTCTAACTTGATGACAAACGATTTTGACAAAGCACTGGAATGGTGTACTTGCTGTTCAAATGCTTGCCCGAGTAGAGCCCTCTCCACGATCCCAAATAGTGATTTTACGAAATCACTGGTGATGTAAGTTTTTCTTCATTACTTTTTTTTTGTTCTGAAGGCTCTTCTTTTTCTCATGACTAACTTTGAAGTTGTTGCAGGAGTCTTACTGGTAACTTCCACAACCAAGTGGAAGCAGCCTCTAGACTCAGTAGACTGAGTGATGAAGTTTCCAAGCTTCGGGAAGACTTCAAAGCCAAAGACACTGAGATTGCTCGTCTTGGAAACTTAGCTTGGGAGGTTGCAAAAGAGAAGAATTCCGTGATCGAGCATCTGCGTTTGGATTTGGATGGTGCCAGAGAGAAGATCCGTCGGCTGGAACGGAAAGTAGGGGAAGTCGAGGCGAAAGGGTCTGAAGCGTTACCCCAAAGGCAAGCTGATATCCCTTTGCCCGAGTCCCTCCCAACTGATGTTCGCAGGGCTTGCATCTTCAAATATTTGCATAGTAAGCCTTTTGTTGATATGCTGAACGCTTATAACTTGAAGGCATACCAGGATGGCCAAAAAGAAGTATGGGAATTGATATTAAGGAGAAATCCTTATTTCAACACGACTCCCCATCGCGCCAATTGTCATCCTGAAATGTTTGCCAAGCTGGAACTTCCTCTTCCTGCCTGGACCAAGGATGCGACAGACCTTCCACCTCCAGATCTGGATATCATGCATTATCTTGATGATTCTCCTCCTTATGCTCCTCTCCAAGGATTCAGTTATGAAGATCTTGCCTTGACTGCAGGTTTGATCAAAGATCAGACTTCTCCCGATCAAGCTGGATAAAGAGTATGGAATTGCAAAGGATTTTGTACTTGCAGAATGCTTCGCAATCCTTAAGGAGAAAAAACAAATGATAATATATGTTTTCCCGACCCCGTTCTTCTTCTTCTTCTTCCTGAATCCGTGTTGCTTCTTGACTCTGTGTTACCGCTGGCAAAGCTCCTTCGATCTTGTTTAACTTCTTGATGATGTCTTTCTTTTTTGACTGAGCGAAGATTGTACCCCAACACTTGTTGTCTCATATGTATGCTTGATGAAAAGGTTGGCCTCTTCTGGTCGTTTAAAGAAATAAAGAACTAAAGTTCATCTTTGAACTTTGTCAGTCACTTGAGTCATTGTTGCAGTAGGTCTTAGTTGTTCAGTACAATGCCTTTTCTTAGAGATTTCCGCAGAAATTCAATAAGTCTGAGAAGGAACTCACTCGGGTTTTAAACCGATGCCTTTACTTAAGGATTTCCGGAGAAATCCAATAAGTCTGAGAAGGAACTCACTCGGGTTTTAAGCCGATGCCTTGTAGAAGGACCCACACGGGTTTTAAACCGATGCCTTTACTTAAGGATTTCCGGAGAAATCCAATAAGTTTGAGAAGGAACTCACTCGGGTTTTAAGCCAATGCCTTGTAGAAGGACCCACACGGGTTTTAAACCGATGCCTTTTGATTTTGTTGCTGGATCTGTTCCTCGAATGTGTTGTATGATGCCCCTAATCAAAAGACAGTATGTTGAAAACTGAAAATTGTATTGATTGAGTTTGAAATTTGTTACATCGTGAACGAAAATGATAATCTCAAGGATAATATTTCTTCAGATGCCTGGCATTCCACGAACGATCCAACTCTTTCTGGGTTGTCAAGTTCTTCAGCTTGTAAGCCCCCGAACCGACTGGTTTAATAACCATATATGGTCCTTCCCATGAAGGGTCCAATTTCCTCTGATGGCGTGGATCTGAAGCTGAGGTATTTCTCAATACCATTTCTCCTGCTGAGTACCGATGGTTCTTTACTCGGGAATTATAATGTGACGCTATCCTCCGTTGGTAATGTTGAGTTCGTGCTATTGCTTTTGCACGAACCTCATCCAATAAATCAAGGCTATCAAGCAGTCCTTGTTCATTCGCTTTTTCTTAGAATTCTCTGTCCCGTAGTGTTCTAGCCATTACTTCCCACAGTGCCAATGCTTCAAATCCATATGCCAGTTTAAAAGGAGATTCCCTTGTAGGTGTCCGAACTGTAGTTCGGTAGGCCCACAGTACATTCTACAATTCTTCGACCCACAAGGCTTTATCAGCTTCGAGTCTTCTCTTTATTCCTTCAAATAGTGTTCGGTTTGTAACCTCTACCTGACCATTGCTTTGGGGGTATGCCACTGATGACATACAATGCTCGATCAAATAAGTTCCACAAAATTGTTCAAATTGTGGACAGTCAAATTGGGTGCCATGATCGGTAATGATTATTTTTGGCATTCAGAACCAGTATATAATTGACTCGAGCACGAATTTCTCCACCATTTTCTCAGTGATGGGTTGCCAGGCGCTAGCCTTGACCCATTTGCTGAAGTAATTGATTGCTACTATAAGATACTCTCTTCCACCCGACGCCTTGGTGAATTTGCCCATGATATCGATTCCCCACATTGCGAAAGGGATGGGATCTAAAATCGAAGTCATGGTTTCAGCTGGGCATTTAGATACCGTAGCATGGATTTGACAGTTGCTACATTGGCGAACATATTCCATAGCAGCTTGTTGGAGCTTAGGCCAGTATAATCCAAGCCTCAGAATTTTGTGTGCCAAGGCCCGACCGCCCATGTGAGCACCACAAATTCCTTCATGCACCTCAGCCAGGGCTGATTCCGATCTCTCGGGACCCAAACATCTTAGGAGGGGTCCAGAGTAAGATCTTCTGTACAGCCTTCCATTCTGCATAATGAATCGCGCTGATCGTAATTTGATTAATCTCGCCTCTTTCGGATCTTTTGGTAATTTATCATCTCTCAGATATTCAACTATTGGATCCATCCAACAATGCTCCGCTTCAATATAGGAAATTTCCTTCTTGTGATAGCTTGGAAATGTTATCTCTTTGATGTAGACTGAAGGGTCTAAATTCTTTTCTTTGGCATTGGCTAATCGGGATAGCTCATCTGCCATTGTATTTTCTTTTCTTGGAATCTGACATACTTTCAGATTCCTAAACTCTTTCTGCAATACTTGCACAATTTCTTGATATTTCTGTAACCGGGGTTCCTTAACACCATAAGCTGAGAGTCACTATAAACAGTTACGTCTGCTATTGCCAATGCTTTTAACAATCTAAGTCCAGCTATTAGGGCTTCGTACTCCGCCTCATTATTACTTGCTTCGAATGCAAATCTTAGTGCATATCGAATAATAAATCGTGCTAGACTCTTCAAGAGAATTCCAGCTCCTGCTCCATCTTTGTTACTTGAACCATCCACATATACCTCCCACACTGTCGGGATAGTGGGTTCGGTAACTTCTTCCATGGGTGCAGTAGTCTCTACTACAAAGTCGGCTAGTGCTTGAGCTTTGATTGTCATTCGAGGCTTAAAGCTTACTTGGAACTCGCTGAGTTCAACTGACCATGCCACCATTCTTCTAGATAAATCAGGTTTACGAAGAACTTTACTAAGAGGAAAAGTAGTAAATACCTCGATGGAATGAGCCTGAAAATATGGCCGTAGTTTTCTAGCTGCTATCATAAGAGTTAGAGCCTGCTTCTTGATATGAGAATATCGTGTTTCTGCGTCCAGTAGTACATGGCTGACATAATAAATTGGCCATTGCTTCTTGTCCTTTTCCCAAACGAGAACTGCGCTGACCGCTGGTGGTCTTCCTAGTGTCTCCTTTAGTTCCTCGAAAGCTTTCTGACATTCTTCAATCCATTTTGCCTCCTTGCTACCCCTCAAGTCTTTAAGAGCCTTGAAAAAAGGTAGACACTTTTCTCCTGATTATGAGATGAAATGGTTCAAAGCGGCTACCCTCCCCGTCAAGCATTGTACATCCCAAACAGTTTTGGGGGCCTCCATGTCAATCAAGGCTTGTATTTTGGCTGGATTAGCCTCAATACCCCTTTTTGTGATACCATGAAGCCCAAGAATTTGCCTGACGAGACTCCGAAGGCGCATTTCTCCGAATTCAGCTTCATCTGGTATTTTCGTAGTACCGAAAATACCTCTGTTAAATCTTCAATATGTTTCGTTCTTGCAATGCTCTTTACCATCATATCGTCAACATAAGCTTCGACATTTTCCCGATCAAATCCTTGAATATTTTGTTGACGGCCCTCTGGTAAGTAGCCCCTGCATTCTTCAAGGCGAATGGCATGACTTTATAATAAAAACTTTCACGATCAGTCATGAAAGCTATAAACTTTTCATCCTCCCTACTCATGAGGATTTGATTATACCCTGAGTAAGCATCCATTAAACTCAAGGTTTCATACCCTGCAGTTGCATCTATCAACAGATCAATTCTAGGCAACGAGTAACAATCTTTAGGGCAAGCCTTGTTGAGGTCTGTGTAGTCTGTACACATTCTCCACTTCCCGTTTGCCTTTTTGACCATCATGACGTTGGCCAACCAGATGGGGGCATTCAATTGGTTTGATGAAACCAGAACTCTTCAGCTTCTCGACTTTGCCCCGAACGGCTTCATATTTTTCCATGGAGAAATTTCTCCTTTGTTGGATAACTGGTTTCACCTTTGGATCTAGCCAAAGTTTGTGCTTTGCAACATGCCTATCAATTCCTGGCATATCATCTGCAAACCACGCGAATACGTCACTATTTTGTTGAAGAAAAGACTTCAACTCCCCTTTGAATTCTTCCAGCTGCTTAGACCCCATATAAGTAACTCTTTTTTCATCACCAGGATACAACTGGATTTGCTCCAGTTTTTCTACTGGCTCAGTCCTTTGCATTTCTGCTTCATCCCGATCATCTTGTATTTCAATCAGTAACGCCGTTATCTTTTTCGGCCCTTCCTTGTCTTTTAAATATGCAACATAACATTGCCGAGAAATTCTCTAGTCAAATGAAACTTGACCGACTCCCATCTCAGTCGGAACTTTATTTTAAGGTGCTTCATTGAAACGATAGCACCTAATTTTGACAAAGATGGTCTCCCAAGAATTACATTGTAAGCAGGGAGATCCTGAACCACCAAGAAATTTACCTGAACGGTGGCTTCCTCGGGGAAGCTTCCAATTGATAGGTCCAACTGGATTGATCCTTCCGCAACTGCAGACGATCCTGCAAAGCCATATAGATGCATGGATGATGGCTCCATCAAGTGTTCATCCACCTTAAGTTTTTGATAAGCTGCATAAGATAAAAGATCTGCAGCAGATCCGGTGTCAACTAACACCCTGTGTACTTCGCGGCGTGCAATCTCTACCTTGATGACTATGGCATCATCATGGGGCAGACAAACTCCTCTCTCATCTTCTTCTCCAAAGGTGATCGAACCCTCACCATTTGGTGTCTTATGCTTCTGCGTCTCTCCGGTTTCAACAAATTTTGATTTTGCTTTGAGCCTCCGGAGTGATTCAGGCTCAGGACCTCCAAAGATTGTAAGGATTGGTGACCGAGTAGCATCAATCACCTCCTTACCCTTCTTAGATTTAGGAGCCTCTTCCGGTTGATCTGGGCTAACCGAACAGTCCCTTTTTATTGCTGCATCGCGTGGTTCCTCTCGCTTTCTATTGACGAAATTGGACAAATGTCCTTGAGATATCAATCTCTCGATATCCACCTTTAAATGTCTACAATCATTGGTATAATGACCGTAATCTTTGTGGAAACGGCAATACTTTTCTCGATCCTGCTCCCCTGGTTTTGTATGAAGCTTTGAAGGCCACTTCTTGATAATATTTAGAATATCAGCCCGAGGAGAATTTAATGGAGTATACTCACTTTTGTCAGGAGATCTCTGCCGCCACGCCTGATGAGGCTTTCCAACTCAATCTCGAATATTCTACTTTGGCTTCTGCTTATTCTCATGAGCCTTTTGCTCTTTTGCGGAGGCTTTATTGTCCGCCTGGCGGGCGTCTAAGATTTCCATGACCTTGGCCTGTTTTTGACATCTCTGTACCAACTCAACATAAGTTGTGGGCATATCTTGAAGTAATAACTCCAAGAGTCTTCGATTAGTGAGACCAGTGAACAAAGCAGTTTTAGCTACTTGCTCATCTAGATTCTCTATATGCATTGTAACCTTGTTGAATCTTTTCAGGTATTCCCGAATCGATTCACCCTTCCCTTGTCTTATAGTGAACAAGGTTTCCTCTGTCTTCTTGATTTGGATTCCACTATGAAATCACCCTATAAATTTGCGTGCCAACTCATCGAAATTCATGATCCTTCCCGATGGGAGGTTCGAGAACCATTTCTGTGCCGCTCCAGTTAAAGACGAACCAAAGACCCTACAGAGAATTTCATCAGAATTACCTGCAATTGCCATAGTTTGCTGATAATAACCGATGTGGGCCGTGGTGTAATATCCAGCCCTATTCTAACCTTGACCCTGACCCGGATCCACTGTTGTATTCAGGTCCGAGGACCCGAAGCGGTGGAAGAAGAGATTTATGGACCATTCTGATTAATGATCATGATTCGGAGACCGAGCCCATGGACATTGACAATGATACCCCTTGCTTAAATGCATTGTCAGTGTTTAAGGAAAGTCTGCGCATCGGAGAAGATTAATATGGTTGATGTACCAAATGACCTCCTGTGCACAATCTGAAGGTATTCCCCGAAACTAGACTTCTTGATTGAACTGTGGAAGAAAACCTAACTCAATTTGACCTTGTATAGCCTTTCAAATCCCTACTTGAAGTTGCTGTTCTAAACCTGAGTTTTCTGCTGAAAATATTTTGGTCGATCATTTTGGTCGATACCATCGACCAAGGACCATCGACCAAAATGTCCCAGTCTGCCAAGTTAATGACTCCATGGAATATTCCTTTTCTATTTAATATGACCTCGAGCCTTGAGCCTTTTGCAATCATTTTTCTCACCTGGGAACGTGGGGAGAGCTTCCCAAAGCAGCTCCTTGGTTAGTGTGAAGGGTATCTCATCAAAGACACTTAGTTTATCATTGATTCTTGTCTTCATCTTCCACACTAAGGTATGACTCTTCATTCCACTCTCTACCCTACCATTTTCTACTCTTTTCTATTGTCATCTTGCTGATGGGACATTTGGAATGGTGCTGCAACCTTGCAACCACCACTCCAAGTGCCTACTCATGCTCAATCCATGATTCCCTTAGCCATTCATTGATGCTAATGCTTAGATCTCATGCCTAGCATATGTATTCCATGATTTACCTATTAACATCATATTATTTGATATCAAACTGAACTATAGAGTGTATTATGTTCATGTTTAACATTGCCATATGATTCCAATCGAATTTCTATTAGTTCCTCTAGCTATTGCATGCTATTCCTCATCAATGCAATCAATTCCAACTCATGCCATGATGTTTATCACTTGAACTTGATAGCTCAAATTGGGGCTTTTTAATTGGACCATTGGATTGGGTTAATTTCTTGATTTATAGTGTCCTACTACTGTTGTTAAGTATGCCTCCAAATTTCAGATTGATCCGAACACCGGAAGACTCATTTCGGAACCAAAATCCCCAAAATCCACTATTCTGCCCGAGGACAATTTTGGTCGATACTTTTGGTCGATACCATCGACCAAGACCATCGACCAAAGTTGTTGCTGACAGCAACCTTGGTCAGTTTTGACCCAAATGACATCTGATCTTCCCGACTTCTTTTCTAACTTATTATTGATGTTTGTTTAGGGCCTTAACAATTCTATTGGACTATTCTTGGTATTCTCAATTCATCATCAACTCATCCAAGGTAAGGATGGTTATATCCATAAACATATAAGTCATCAAATATTGAACTATGCTTTATTTAAAGAATGAAATCCCTAAATTTCCTTTCAAGCATTATGAGACTGTTACACATGTGTTAGAACAGTAGCATTTAAATCTTTATACTTTGTTGGGTTACTTTATCATTTTGATTTGCTTATGATTATAATGATTCGTTTCAATATCATGATTTGATTACTATTGTGAATATGCATTGGATGCATGAGAAATGATGAGATTTGATGTGTGATTGCTTACGTATGACTTGGGATTTGGGGGTGTCCTACTGACACTTCTGTCTTTGGGCATCGGAGGGAATAGTATGGGATGTTCTCCGATGGTGCCTATCGACACTTTCCCAAGTTATTGGATGACATACATAGGATTGTCTAGTTGTGTGGCTAGGTTCATCCTTGTCGTGTCAGACCCGAATCGGCAGGGCATTGAGACCGAACAACCCGTGGTAGTGTATGGTTGGATGGGCGCTCTAGGCTGGTAGCCAATCCGGTAGGGGACATAAACCATGCTACGGATACCTGAAAGGGGCCATTTATTGGTAGAGTTGCATATGGATAGGCTTGGGCTCACATGCGCTCAAGACCGGTAACCAATCCGTGAGAGGACGTGAGAGCTTCCCATTTACTATATGTGGATGACCAATAGGGTTGATGAGTCCGAAATCCGGGATTTCGCTGACTCTAGTGTGAAGGATACCGGAAAGGATCGCCGGGGGCGAGGAATGGACGTATCTGAATCTGACTTGACCGACTGAGTAGATGACTTGCATTGGGCTAGGCTTTACTGTGACATGCGCCAGTACTTGACCAAATGGTGATGTGAGAGAGCGGTGACTGATCCCCTTACCACGGCTTTTTGATGACTTTACCGATCTTCCCCGGGCATTCCCAAGATATGGAAATGGGAGAGTGACTGACGACCTAGAGAAGTACGGTGCTATGACTTAAAGCATGTCTACCCTAGAGACTAGCATTCATAGAGTTAGACTCATATCTGCATCATATGTTCCATATCACATTGCATTATTATATGTTCTGAATGTGTATGATTTCTAATTATGGAATAACTTCCTTGCTGAGTTCTTCGAACTCATTCCTTTTTGTGCAAATGTTTTAGATTACATTCCAGGTACCGAAGATTTCGATGGCACCTCCTATGAGGCGGACTATGATTCCACATACTACCCTCCGGGTAGTGGCGTCGGTGAGGATCCGTATATTGGAGCCGATGAGGATTACTATCCGCACCAGGGTTAGCCCCACAGTTGTGCGGGAGCGGCAGCGTTGGGTTTACTTCATCCGTACTGTTGAGGAGACTACCATTAGTATAGAAGAAACCCTAGCATAGTGCCCCATTCCCCTGGTGTATTTGTGGAAACTTGGATATTGTAATTAACTTGTCTTTGAATTATTCTGGTGACATTCGGATATGTAACTAACTTGATTTACTTCTTTTCCGCTGCTCTGAGAGGGTGGCTACCACACCTTCTCACCCTTTATGATTTTGATCACACTTTATTATTATCTATATTCCGCACTCTGATTTAGTTACTCTTATCTTATTCATGATACTTGGTATTAGCTGTTTTTACCATTGATTATTACTGTTCATGATTGTGTTACCGTGTATGTGGGAGGCATGGACCTCAGATCATTGATCCTTGGACTGTGGATCACATCCCGGGTATTCCAAATGGGGTACAGGCTGGGTGGATGTGACACGTGGGATCTCCGGAGCCATCGAATGTAGAAAAAGTTGGCAGACGGAAATTGTGAGGAAACTGGTATCTAGCAGTGGGCTCGGCAAACGAAGTCTTTCGAATAACTGAATAGATATCATCAATTATCCTCCCTCTCGCCAATTGCCTGAGCTTCTGATTGATATTAGCCAATTCCTGATCAATATGTGTCGATCAATCTTTAGCAACACGATCACGACCTCGAACAACGCGATCATTATCATGAACAGCAGGATCATCACGAACAACACGATCGTCATCACGAACAACACGTCTAATAGTTGGTGAGTGAGTTCTTACTCCTGTAACCAACCTTGTATTTGAATCAGTAGTACTCCCTTATGGTTCGTCGAACGATCATCACCCTAGGGAGATTTTCAGTTCTCCTAGGTATTCGGTCGCCTTCACGGAAGTTTTGACCGACATTTTGTTCGTCAATCAGTCTCCGGTCCCGCTGTGATGCGCACCTTCCTGCATCACGACGATCGGGCTCTGGTGGTACCACCACCTGTTTGGTTAGAGCACGGAGTGCCTGACTTACATCCAGCATCTGGAGTTTCAGTTGATCCAATTGATGTTGGAGTGAATCTAGAGGATTATTACCTCCTTGACCGCCATCTACTTCGAGCGGTCGACTTCCCTGAGGAATATCTGGATTGTTTACTCCAGGAATTTGGACGCCAGCATCTCGCTGTGCAGCAGCTGCTGCTGCTGCCGCTGATCTAGTCACCATAGCTTTCTGAAACGATTCCCACAGACGGCGCCAAATGATGCGTCCAAAATCTGCTCAGCCCTTTGATCTCCTGAGAATGACCTGCAAAACAAAGTGTCAGATGTGGCCCGACCGCTGGGGTCGGGAGTCCACCTCTGAAGGCTAAGTCAATTGATGAACTTAATCACAAACGGCTCTGCTAGAACACAGAGCTAAGGAATGAATAACTGGAATACGATTTAGATAGTAAGCATCTGAGTGTTTTCATCTGTCCTCACCTTGTGAATAGGTGATGTCTTATATAGAGTGTACCTTCGAATCTTCTTCGTTGGATGTATTTGAGCCTTCTTCGGATAGTCGTTGGATCTTAACAGATAGATCCGTTGAGTGATAGACTTCTACTAGTTTGGGCTAGTAGAGGACTCCTAGGATAACCCGACTGTTATTTAGTGGTTATCCATATGCTAGCGATGATTGACAGCCGCTAAACTCTGCTAGCCGGCATTAGGTTAATTAACCCACTTCAAAAGTATCGAATTAGGGCGTGCTTGTGGCTGATTTAGTTTTCTTCCTCAGCAAGCTATATCCTGAACCCGGCTCGCTCGGAAGCGAGTCGATTCCCTTCTTCTCAACCGGAGTCGAGGGTTGAACCAAGAATGAACCAAGTTCGATCATATTTTCTCCGTATCAGGGTTGAACATAATGAGTTGCAAATAAAACTGTGAAATTGAAAATGAAAACTTCAATGTGGATTGAGGTAACTGAAAGATGCAGGAAGTTTTGAATTCCTTCACCCAATAGAAGATTAAACTTGAGATTGAACGAGACAACTTGTTCTGATCTCTGGTATCTGTCATTCATGAAAAAACCACCCTCGAAGAAAAGAAGAAACTATAGAATGACTATGACACTCCATTAGAGCCATTAGTTAATCCATTGGACAAGCCAAAGAGAACCTTGCTTTCATGGGTTTCTGCCGCAACATGTTTAAAACTTGATGTGATGAAGTATGGGATGAGGTGCTCAGAGTCCAACCTAACTTCAGTTTTAGGGGTGAGAATGAAACTTGATTGAAAGTTGCTCCCCGATTCCTTCCTACAAAAGCCTTCTTCAGCCTTTGTGGGATTCGACATCCAGAAGATGATAGTTCTTCAGAAGAGACTGAAAGTGAAAGTGGTTCAGAAGAAGAAGGAATTGAAGAGGAGGAAACTGAGGAGGAAGAAATTGAAGAAAAGGGAGCCAATGGCAAGAAAAAGTTTGATAGTAAGGCTAGCAATGATAAGCCTAAAGATGAAACTTCTAACAATGAGGATGCTAATTCCGGAAGTTATGAATTCAAGGATGAGAATATTGCTAAAGATGATAGAGATGATGCTCAATCTTCAGACTTGAACACACATTTTTTTTTTAAGAGTACTGGTCTTATGATTCTTATCACTTATTGCTCCTTCATTACTGATTTTGTTGAGATGAGAATACAACTCATCATTACAGATCATATGTATTGTAACCCCCTGGAGAAGTTGTATGATCATCTTGCAAAATATATTATTTGTTAACACTTCATTTTACTTCTTGATGAGCTGATAGTTCACTTATTTTACTAGAAGCTCTTGTGGAATAGTTGACCAGAAGACCTTGATAAAAATGGCTGCTCAAAAGCCTTTGTAGAAATGGCTTATTAGAACCCTTGGTGACTTATGAAAAGTCTCAGTGTCTTATAAAAAGCATGACTTATGAAAAATCTAAGTAACTTGTGAAAAGTCTTAGGGGCATATAGCTTTTATGAAAATGGCTATTTGAGAGCATCTATGGTTGAAGATAAGCCTTTAGAGAAAATGGCTAACTAAGAGGCTTTATGGCTGAAAATAAGCCTTTAAAAAAAAATGGCTAACTTAGAGCCTTATTGATAAAATGGCTAACAAAGAGCTTTATTGATAAAATGGCTAACAAAGAGCTTTATTGATAAAATGGCTAACAAAGAGCTTTATTGAGAAAATGGCAGATGAAGAGCTTTATTGAGAAAATGGCTAATGAAGAGCTTTATTGAGAAAATGGCTAACGAAGAGCCTTATTGAGAAAATGGTTGGTGAAGAGCCTTACTGAGAAAATGGCTGACGTAGAGCTTCATTGAGAAAATGGCTGATGGAGAACTTTATTCTAGATTCAAGCACAAATGATCAAAGAAATTTATTCATCATCAGAATCAACTTTTGTGACCAAGTACAAATTCATCATTAATTCCTAAATGACTCCTTCAAATACTACTGATAGTATTTCTTTAAATGAATGACATTCTAGGGTCATCTCATTCGATTTCCTTGCAACTCCTTGAGCCAATAGGTATTTTAGCTGACAATTCTAACCACCACATATCGTCCTTCCCAATTTGCAGGCAGCTTCCTATAATTCTATGGATCTAAAACTGATTTTTTTCTGATGCGTCCAAAATCTGCTCAGCCCTTGGATCTCCACGTAGTGTCCTGCAAAACAAAAGCGTCAGATGTGGCCCGACCGCTGGGGTCGGGAGTCCACCTCCGAAGGCTAAGTCAGTTGATGAACTTAATCACAAACGGCTCTGCTAGAAGCACAGAGCTAATGAATGAAGAAACGGGAAAGGTGATCTAGATAGCAGGACGCTGATAGTTGAGGTCTATCAGTATGTATCTGAACCTGAGTCTCAGATAGTATTCTCCTTGATCAATTGATCCGTCCCTCACCTTATATGGTAGTGAGGTTTATATAGAGTGTACCTTCGAATCTCCTTCGTTGGATGCACTCGAGCCTTCTTCGGGTAGTCGTTGGATCTTATCAATAAGATCCGTTGAGCGATAGACTTCTACTAGTTTGGGCTAGTAGAGGACTCCTGAGATAACCGTTAGGTTATGCGATAGTTATCCCTTTGATGATGATTATCCGCAGCCGTCAGTTTGAGTCTCTTTGTCATCGGGGTGATTACCCTAATCCGTAAGTAAGATTAGGGCACGCTTTGACAGCAGAATAATCTTTCTTCTTCAGCAAGCCATCTTACGGATCCGGTTCGCTCGGGAGCGAGTCGGTTTTCTCCTTCTCGACCGGGGTCGAGGGTCGGACCAGGTATGAACCCGGTGCGATCATAAACTCTCCATATCACGAGCCCCCGGACCAAGCGTTCGGTCGATCCCGAGGGCTTGGTTTTTAAGCTGAGGTTCGTCGTCAAGTGATGATCTCTGCGTGCTTCATTAAATGTCATATCACATTTAATGCGGTGGTCACTTTTCCTCGAGCGTTGTGAGTGTAAGGCCACATGTCTCCGTTGCAGTTGATCTGTCGTGGCTCACGTCATCCAAGCGACGGTTTCCGAACGCCTATTTCGGATTCGTGAGTTCAAACTTTCAAAACGTCTTTCAATCTCGATCGTCGATTTTGAATTAATCTCGATCGTTAAGATTCCTGAACACTCGTGCGGGAGTTTTAAAAGCGGTTCGTTGTCTTCGTAGGTTTCATTCTTCCTGTCTGGAATTTGAACCTTTGTTGTCTGCTTCGCGCCTTCCTGCTCTCAAGCTTCCGTCTCCTTGAATCGGTAAGTTTCTTGATCTTTTCTTTTGTAGTTTTCTTGAAACGAGTAATGGCGGACGCAGGGGCTTCTTTAGTACCCCAAGTTGGTGATAGCAGTGATGCTTTTGCTTCTCCTACTCCCGAACAGTCGGATAGTGATAACAAAACCCTAACCGTCCTCTGGCAGGAGTTCGATGAAGTTTCTCAAAAAGGTTTTGAAAGAAAAACCGAAACTTCTCCTGTCCTTGTCGAGTCTGGATCTTCCAAGATCGTCGATTCCTCTAGGCAACCTCAAACCTCCGGGTCTAATGGTGGGCCTAGCTCTGTTCCCTCCATTTATAATGGAGAAACTCTTCTTTCCGCTGTTCAAGATTTTGACCTTCCTTCCTCATATCAGGTTAGGGCTCCCCACCACGATGAGAGGGTTGATTCATCCCTTTCGGGTGAATTTTCTCTGTACATAGATACACTGGAAAGCGGGGTTCGCTTTCCCTTTTTTAATCCTTTATTTTCCGCAGTTTTGAATCACTGGAACATTTGTCCCGGAATGCTCCTCCCCAATAGCTGGCGTCTCATCGTCGGCTTCTTGGGTTTATGTTTTGAGCTTGGCATCACGCCATCTCTTTCTCTTTTTGTACATTTTCATGTTCTTTCTATCTCCCATCCTCCCGGATGGGTCTTTCTTTCCAAACGCAATAGGGATGAACTTGATTGGAGGGGCAACATCCTCGCCAAAGGAACTTGCCCTTCTAACCACAAAAGATGGCGCGAACGATATTTTTTTACGTCGAGCGCCTCCATCGGATCTTAACTTCTCGACCACCCGGAGGAGGTTTACTTCTTCGTCCGAAAGTAACCGGGGCCTTCCCTTATCCAAAGAAGACGAGGCGGCCATCTTGAAGATCAAATCCATTCCGTGGTATCAAGAGATACATGGATATGAAATGGAGTATAACTCCATCCTTCAAGATCTTGGGGCTTGGCTCATTGTGAGCTTCTAACCATCACCCTTTGATTTGACTGAAGTGAAATGTCTTGAATTCCGATTCTTGTCCTTCTTTGCGGTGCCTCCCCCGGAACGAACCACGAAAGCCTGCGGGTAAAGGCCGCTAAAGCCGTTGTGACAGCCGAACAACGATCGCCCGGGGTCTTGACTGCAGATCAAGAGGCTTCTCTTCCCTCTCCCGACCCCTCTTACAGGGGTATCAGGAATATCAGGCCTGTAGCTGATGCTTCGGGTAAAGGGAAGAAACCAATGGTGGAGAGGGCCACCGTCTCCTCCTCCGTCCGAACCAAGAGGAGGCATGACACAATTGATGCTCCCTCCAACAAAAAATCCAAAGCTTCGACGGATGGTGAGGAAGTCTTCCTCCCCAGTGGACCACGAAGATGACCGACGGGGTCACTCGGGATCCTGAGAAAGCTGCGAGTGGAGCTCTCTCGGTCTTGCTCCTTCGATCGCCGAGAGTTTGAAGCCCTGGATGACACCTCCCTTGTGAGTCAATCTACAAGGTAACGGTTTTCTTGCTTATTTATGTTTTCATAATTTCTTATGACTTCATAATTTCTTATGACTTCTTCGATATCTTCTGTCTTCCCGGGAATGCCGTGTTGAGCTTTTATCAACATATGGAAGCATTGAGCCGTGTTGGTCGCACCAGCTCCTTCTGCAAACTTGTGAAGAGAAATTGGCCAAGGCCAATTCCGAAATAGACCAGTGACTGACCGCAGCTCGTGAGAGCTGCAGAAAAAGCATGAGGAAGAAGTGACCTCCCTCAAGGAAGCCCTTGAAGCTTCAAGAATTCGTGTCTCTGCTGCCGAGCGCGAGGCCAGGAAGCAAAAGGCAGCTGCCATGTTGTTTGGTGACCGCCTTGAAATTAAGAGTAGGGATCTTGAAGAACATCTGAAGTTGGCAATCCCTAGCAAGCCTGAGCATATCAAGCCAAACCTTCGGAAGGAGTGCATCCTGAAATACTTGGACAGCGTACCTTTCTCCGAATTGCTAGGTTTCTACAACATTCAGGCTTATCGCATGGGGCAGAACGACGTTTGGGAGCAGATCCTTGGAACGATCCCTGACTTCGACACTGCTCCTTTTCGTGAGGTATGCCACCTAGAGGTCTTCGGGAAAGTTGGTATGGATCTCCCAGACTGGGCCCAGGGAGTAGATGATCCTTTTCTAGCTGACCCTCAATATGAGGCATATCTAGATGACGAGCCGGCACTTCCAGATGAGAAATCACAAGCCGAGTCTCAAGTTGTTACTGTAGAGGATTCAGTCGATGATATTCTTGAGGAAGGCTCTTCTCAGGATCCTGAGAAAAGTCATCCCGACCAGGGTCCCTCGGGCAACAATGAAGAAAAGGCTTAGGGTGTTGTTCCTTTGTAAAGATGTACCCTCATTTTAATGAATAGACATTTCTTTACTCATGTTGGCCTCAAAATTTCCCCATCTCTTGCCTTGAATATCAAAGTATTAATGATAAAACTTATCACTTAATTCTTCATTCCTCGCCGAATAATGATCTTGTAGAAATATTGTGAAGATGCGTTTCGGGAAGATGCGTTAATCTTCCCCACTACTTCATTTATTGCAAAGTCCGCACGTTTCCCTTCTGCGAAGTTCAAACTTTTTCCTGCTTTTGTGTACCATTCACTGTTTCCAATGGATCGGAAATACCTCCATTATTTTAATGGCAGTGCGACGATTGGAGGTTTCTCTGCACCAGGTGCTCGCTTCCACATGTTCCCAGGTGGCATCCCTTCGACCGTCGATCTTGCTTTTTACGGATTTCGAAGCGTCATTTCGATCTGGGTCGTCGGTTGTCCTTAGCCTTCAACCGTCGTCTTATACCTGAGGCTATTTAAAGCCTTCGTGGGTACTCTCCATCTATCCTGACTTCTGCAAGATAGTTTTGCTAAAGTGCCAAAGCAACCTTTCGTCCTTCGGCCTGCCTCCGTATTCCTCGTACTTCGACGACAGCTCTATCCATTTCTGAACAAGTGAGTTTTAGATTTCTCATCTCCTTCCCCTCTTCTCCCCAAAGTAAACTGCACAGTAGTTATACTTGGGGTTTAGTTTCGGTGCGTCGGATGCTTTAGAAAACTAGGGTTTCCCCATTGTTCTTTGTCGTTTATTTACGTAACGATACGGCTGTTTGTTTTTGTTTTTTGTATAGTGGCTCCCAAGATCAACCTAGACTTTATCCGAGCAAAATCTCGCAAGAATAGCGTTCCGTCGGTGGTGATTGGGGCCGGTGCGGTGGTTTCAGCTAGTGAATCCTCCAAGCGTAAGGCGGCTGCTGGCGGTGAATCTTCAAGTCGATTCCTGCAGCTTACGTTGATGCCGTCCCTGCGCCTCCTTTGCCCGAAGTGACCGCTCGTCTTTCCCGGGAAGATCTTGATCACTCCGTTGCCAATGGTCCCGGCGGCAATCCTGCTGGTGAGCTCTGTCGGTGCACCCCCGAAGGAGACTCTTCGGGCATCCGAGGCAACTATGTTGGCGTCGATGAAGGTGTGGCTCCGGCAGTGCTGCTCCTATTTCTAACTCTAGTGCTTGTTTGGCATCCTCCTCCTCTCCTTCGAGTTGGAGGATTTTGCCACCGGGAAGCGCCGTCGGGTGACAAGTGATGCAGCTCATCTTTCTCTTGGTGTAGCTCATCCTCTCATCCTTCTCATCCTTCGCTGAATTAGTGTCAAACGAGTTTGACAAAGCGTTGGAATGGTGTCTTGCTGCTCGAATGACTTCGAGAGCGCAGTTCTTTCCAAACTTCCGGATGAAGTCATTACGAAGTCACTTGGTGATGTAAGTCTTTCTTCATTATCCTCCGATTTTGAAAAATTACCTTTTCTGCTCCTCGCTAACTCGAAAGTTGTTTGCGGGAGTCTTCTTCTTGGTAACTTCCACAACCAAGTGGAAGCGAGTTACTAGACTCGGTAGGTTGAGCAATGAAGTTTCTAGGCTTCGGGGAATCTCTCGAAGCTAAAGATGTTGAGATTGCTCGCCTTCGAATCTAGCTTGGGAGGTGGCGAGGAGAAAAGAATTCGATGATTGGTCGTCTTCGGTCAGATTTGGATGATGCCGGGGAGAAGATCCGGCAAGCTGGAACGGACAGTTGGAAAGTCGGGAGCTAAAGGATCTGAAACATTACCCGAAAGGCAAGCCGTCGTTCCTTTGCCCGAATCCCTTCCAAGCGATGTTCGCAGAGCTTGTGTCTTCAAGTATTTACACAAGTAAGCCTTTTGTTGATATGTTGAATGCTTACAACTTGCAGGGCGTCTGGGATGGTGAGAACGAAGTATGGGAATCAATACTAAGGAAAGATCCTCATTTTGATACGACTCCCTACGGTCTTGTTTGCCATCCTGAAGTATTTACCAACCTGGGTATTCCTCCTCCCGATTGGACCAAGGATAAGATTGATCCTCCACCTTCCGATCCAGATATTATGCAATATCCGGAAGATTCTCCTGTTTATTCTCCGCTGGAAGAAGTCAATTATGACGAGCTTGTGCCGAATGCGAGTTTGGTCGAGGACCATTCTTCTCCTGGACAAGGCTGGGCAAAGAGTATGAAATTGCAGAGGATTTTCTGAATATTGGAATATTTTTGTAATCCTCATTTCTTCTCTTCTTTTCCTTGACTCCTCTCAATGGTTGACTCATATGTTTATTCTAGCAAAGTCGCATCGATCTTGTATAACTTGTTAACAAGTCCTGTAATGACCTTCTTCTTTGATCGAGATTGTATCCAGCTCTTGTAATTGTTTTGATACTGGCCTCTTTGGATCTTCGAAGAAATAAGAAATTACTTTATCTTGAACTTTGCTAGCCACTTGAATCGTCGTTGTATTAGGTCTTAGTTGTCTGAAACAATGCCTACACTTAAGGATTTCCGGAGAAATACAATAAGTCTGAGAAGGAACTCACTCGGGTTTTAAACCGATGCCTTATACTTAAGGATTTCCGGAGAAATACAATAAGTCTGAGAAGGAACTCACTCGGGTTTTAAACCGATGCCTTATACTTAAGGATTTCCGGAGAAATACAATAAGTCTGAGAAGGAACTCACTCAAGTTTTAAACCGATGCCTTATACTTAAGGATAATTCAAAAATTCAATAAGTCTCGAAGGAACTTACTCGGGTATTAAACCGACGCCTTGCAAAAGGAACTCACTCGGATTTTCATCCGATGCCCCGACTTAAGAAAGTTCGAAAGATTTTCCATAAGTGTTGAAGGACCCACACGAATCGTCATCCGATGCCTTATAGTTGGATCTTGTTCTTGAATGTGGTGTATGATGCCCCCCAATCAAAAGATAGTTTGTTGAAAACCAAAAATTGCATTGATTGAGTTGAAAATGATTACATCGCGAACAAAATTGAAATCATCTTCAAGGATAAAACTTTTTGAGATGCCTAGCATTCCACGAACGATCCAATTCTTTCTGGGAATCAATGTTCTTCAGCTTGTAAGCTCCTGAACCGACCGGTTTCACAACCATATAAGGTCCTTCCCAGGAAGGGTCCAACTTTCTATGGTGACGCGGGTCGGAAGCTAGGGTGTTTCTCAACACCAAATCTCCGGCTAAGTACCGACGATTCTTCACTCGAGTATTATAATGAGACGCTATCCTTCTTTGATAATGTTGAGTTCGTGCTATTGCCTTTGCCCGAACTTCATCCAACAAATCAAGACTAACAAGCAGTCCTTGTTCATTTGCTTTTTCCTCGAACTCACGATCCCTTAACGTCCCTGCCATTATCTCCATTGGTGCCAATGCTTCGGATCCATATGCCAACCTGAATGGAGTTTCTCCCGTAGGTGTTCGAACCGTAGTTCTATAAGCCCACAGTACATTATATAGTTCTTCGACCCAAGAAGCTTTGTCGGCTTCGAGTCTTCTCTTTATTCCTTCCAGTAGCGTTCGGTTAGTAACCTCTACCTGGCCATTGCTTTGGGGGTATGCCACCGAGGACATACGATGCTTGATCATATATGTTCCACGAGAATTGCTCAAATTGTGGACAGTCAACCGAGTACCATGGTCAGTGACAATTATCTTTGGAATCCCAAAGCGATATATGATTGATTCAAGCACAAATTTCTCCACTTTTTCTCAAGTAATTGTCGCCAGTGCACTGGCTTCTACCCATTTTGTGAAGTAATCAATTGCTACTATCGGATATTCTCGTCCGCCCGATGCCTTGGTGAATTTGCCCATGATATCAATTCCCCACATTGCAAAGGGAATGGGATTTAGAATTGAAGTTATAATCTCCGCCGGCGCTTCGATCTTGTAGCATGAATTTGTGATTACTACATCGACGAACGTAGTCCATAGTAGCTTCTTGGATCTTAGGCCAATATAACCCCAATCTTAGAATTTTGTGGGCCAGGGCTCTGCCACCCATCTGAGCACCACAAATTCCTTCATGAACCTCAGCTAAAGCTGAGTTTGCTCCTTCGGGGCCTATACATCTCATAAGGGGTCCCGCATAAGATCTTTTATATAGTCTCCCATTCGAATGACAAATCTAGCTGATCGAATCTTGATCAACCTTGCTTCTACTTTGGATCCTCGGGTAACTTGTCATCTCTTAGATATTCAATTATTGGATCGATCCAGCAACGTTCTGATTCAATATAAGAAATTTCTTTCTCATGATAACTTGGAAAAGTTACCTCTTCAATATAGACCGAAGGGTCTAGATTCTTTTCCTTGGCATTGGCTAGTCGGGATAGCTCATCTGCCACTGAATTTTCATTCCTCGAAATCTGAGATATCTTCAAATTTCGGAATTGGTTCTGAAATGCCTGCACTATCTCCCGATATTTTTGCAAGCGTGGTTCTTTAATGCCATACTCCCCCTGGACTTGGTTGACTATAAGCTGAGAGTCACTATAAATAGTAACATCTGTAATAGCTAATGCCTTTGACAACCGAAGTCCTGCTATTAGGGCCTCGTACTCCGCTTCATTATTACTCATATCAAATGCGAATCTCAAAGCATATCGAATATGAATCTTGCCGGACTTTTTAATAGAATTCCAGCGCCTACTCCATCTTTATTACTCGAACCATCGACCTATACCTCCCAAGTGGTTGGTATAATGGGATCTTCAATGGTGGGTTCCACTTGGTGCGAGTAGTTTCTACTACAAAGTCGGCTAATGCTTGAGCCTTGATTGCAGTCCTGGGCTTAAAGCTCACTTGGAACTCACTTAGCTCAACCGACCAGGATACCATCCTTCCAGACAAATCAGGTTTGTTAAGAACTTTACTAAGAGGACTCAATTGGATGAGCCTGAAAATATGGCCTTAGCTTCCTGGCGGCCATCATGAGAGCCAGAGCCTGCTTCTCAATCTGCGAATATCTCGTCTCCGCATCCAGCAACACGTGGCTTACATAGTAAATCGGCCACTTGTTTCTTATCTTTCTCCCGAACAAATCGCACCGACCGCAGAAAGGGATGTCGCTAGATATAGCTGTAATATTTCCCCCTTCTCGGCATCGGATAGGATCGGTGGTTGTCCAAGTGCATCTTTTAATTCCTCAAAAGCTTTCTGGCACTCTTGATCCACTTTGCTTCCTTACTGCCCTTCAGGTCTTTAAGTGCCTTGAAGAAAGGCAAACATTTTTCTCCAGGACTTGGAGATAAATCGATTTAAGGCGACAACTCTCCTGTCAAACATTGTACATCCCGAACGGTTTTGGGAGCCTCTATATAAATCAGAGCTTGTATTTTGGCAGGAATTGCCTCAATTCCCCTCTGTGATACCATGAAACCCAAGAATTTACCCTAGGAAACTCCAAAGGCACATTTTTCGGGGTTCAACTTCATTTGATGTTTCCTCGATCTTGAGAAAACCTCGATCAAATCTGCAATGTGATTTGCTTTTGTAAAGCTTTTCACCAGCATGTCGTCAACATATGCTTCAACGTTCTTTCCTATCAGCTCTTTGAAAATCTTGTTGACGGCCCTCTGATATGTTGCTCCTGCATTTTTCAAGCCAAAAGGCATGACCTTGTAATAATAGCTTTCACGATCAGTCATAAAAGCCGTATATTTCTCATCTTCCTTATTCATAAGGATCTGATTATACCCCGAGTAGGCATCCATGAAACTTAAAGTTTCATACCCTGCGATAGCATCTATCAAGAGGTCAATCCAAGGCAACGGGTAACAATCTTTTGGGCAAGCTTTGTTTAGATCCGTGTAGTCTGTACACATCCTCCACTTCCCATTCGCCTTTTTCACCATCACCACATTGGCCAACCAAGTTGGGCACTCGATTGGTTCTATGAAACCAGAATTCTTAAGTTTTTCAACTTCATTCCGAACGGCTTCATACTTTTCAATAGAGAAATTTCTTCTTTTACGTATCAATGGTTTCGCCTTAGGGTCTATCCAGAGTTTGTGCTCTGCAATGGTCCGATCGATCTCGGAGCATGTCCTCAGCGAGACCACGCGAATACATCTTTATTCTGTTGAAGAAATAACTTCAATTCATCTTTAAACTCTTCCAGCTGTTCAGACCCGACATAAGTAATCTTTTTCGCATCCTCGGTACACAACTGGATTTGCTCTAGTTTCTCCACTGGTTCGGGCCTTTGCATCTCTGTCTCTTCCCGATCATCTCGAACTTCTATGGGGAGGGCAGTAACCTTCTTCGGACCCTCCTTGTCTTTTAAATAGGCAACATAACACTGCCGAGAGATCTTTTGAGTCGGAGGAGACTTGACCGATTCCCATATCAGTCGGGAATTTTATCTTCAGGTGTTTTGTCGAAACAATAGCACCTATCTTGGATAAAGATGGTCGCCCGAGAATCATATTATAGGCTGGTAGTTCTCGAACTACCAAAAAATTGATTCGGACAGTTGTTTCCTTAGGAAAACATCCAATGGATAAATCCAACTGAACCGATCCTTCCGCCACTGCAGATGACCCTGCAAAGCCATATAGGTGTGTTGATGAAGGTTTCATCAAATCTTGATCCACCTTCAATTTTTGATACACTTCGTAAGAAATTAGGTCAGCTGCAGACCCTGTATCAATCAATACTCTATGCACTTCCCGCCGTGCAATCTCTACCTTGATGACTATAGCATCATCATGAGGTAAACAAACATCTCTCTCGTCTTCTTCGCTAAAGGTGATAGAATCTTCACCATTCAGCTTCTTCCGCTTCTGCGCCTCTCCGGCTCCAACAAATTTGGATTTGGTTTTTAAACTCCGGAATGATTCAGGCTCTGGACCCCCGAAGATGGTAAGGATCGGTGACCGAGTAGCAGCTTCAATCACCTCCTTGCCTTTTTTGGACTTCGGGGCCTCCCTTGATCGTTACGAACGACCGAACGATTCCTTTTAGGGGCAGCCGCACTGTGGCTCCTCCCTTCTTCTCGCTAACAAAACTGGACAGATGTCCCCGAGATATCAATCTCTCAATATCTGCCTTGGGATGACGACGAGTCATTAGTGTAATGACCATAGTCCTTGTGGAATCGGCAATACTTTTCCCGATCCTGCTGTTCTCCGGGTTTCAAAAGAATTTTAGGTGGCCACTTCAAAATATTTTTTCTTTTGAGGATATTCGAATATCGGCCCGAGGAGCATTCAATGGAGTGTACTCACTTCGTAGGGGGATCTTTGGCGCCAAGGTTGGGATCTTCCAACCCGATCACAAACATTCTTCTTTGGCTTCGCTTCCGCTCGGGGAGCCTTTTGTTCCTTATTGGAGACTTTATTATCTCCTTGGCGCGCATCTAGAATCTCCATGACTGCAGCACCGCTTCGGCATCTCTGTACCAACTCAGCATAAGTCGTGGGTATATCATGTAGTAATAACTCCGGGAGTTTCCAATTTGTGAGTCCTGTGAATAGAGCGGTTACGGCTACTGTTCATCCAAGTTTTCTATCTCCATCGTCACTTTGTTGAATCTTTTCGTAAACTCTCGATCGATTCGCTCTTTCCCTGTTTGACAAGTAAACAAGGTTTCTTCCGTTTTCTTGACCTGTATCCCACTCTGGAATCGCCCTATGAATTGGCGTGCCAATTCGTCAAAGTTTACGATCCTTCCCGAGGGAAGGTTAGAAAACCACTTTTGTGCTGCTTCGGTTAGAGATGATCCGAAAACCCTACATAAAATTTCATCAGAATTACCTGAAACCGCCATGGTCATGTTGGTAATAGCCAATGTGAGCTGTTGGATCTCCGGAGCCATCGAATGTTGAGAAGGTAGGCAAACGGAAGTTATGGGGAAACCGATATCCCGCAATTGGCTCAGCAAAAGGAGTTTTCCGAATGACTGAGTAAATATCCTCAGTTATTCTTCCCTTAGCTAATTGCCCTAACTTCTCATTGATGTTGGCCAATTCTTGACCAATCTGGGTCGGGTGATCTTCAGCAATACGATCACGACCCCGATTAACACGATCATCACGTGCTACTCGATCATCACGAACAGCCCGTCCTTCACGAACGTTTCTCTCGTCACGAATCGCTCGATCATCACGAACGGTTCTTCGACGGTGGGTGAATGAGTTCTTACCCCAGAATCCAACCTTGTATTTGAATCGGTTGTACTCTCTTGCGGTCTATCGAACCGACCGCCTCGCCTTAGTTGATCATCAATCCTCCGAAGTCCTCGATCTCCTTCACGAAAATTCTGATCAACATTCCGGTCTTCAGCCATTCTTTGGTCACGTGGCAATGCACGTCTCCCCGAATCGTGTTGATCAGGTTCTTGTGGTAAAACCACTCGTCTGGTGAGCAAGCGGAGTGCTTGGCTCACCTCCAAAAGTTGAATCTTTACCTGATCCAATTGATCTTGGATTGTATCAGGAGGATTACGTCCTCCCTGGCCCTTATCCACTTCGATAGGATTTTGGCTTTCTGGGGAATATCCGGATTATTCACCCCGGGTATCCGAACACCGGAATTGCGTTGTGCAGCGGCTGCTGCGGCTGCTGATCTAGTCACCATGGCTTTTTCAAGTCTTTCCCACAGACGGCGCCAAATGATGCGTCCAAAATCTGCTCGACCCCTTGGATCTCCACGTAGTGTCCCGCAAAACAAAAGCGTCGGATGTGGCCCGACCGCTAGGGTCGGGAGTCCACCTCCGAAGGCTAAGTCGATTGATGAACTTAATCACAAACGGCTCTGCTAGAAGCACAGAGCTAATGAATGAAGAAACGGGAAAGGTGATCTAGATAGCAGGACGCTGATAGTTGAGGTCTATCAGTATATATCTGAACCTGAGTCTCAGATAGTATTCTCCTTGATCAATTGATCCGTCCCTCACCTTGTATGGTAGTGAGGTTTATATAGAGTGTACCTTCGAATCTCCTTCGTTGGATGCACTCGAGCCTTCTTCGGGTAGTCGTTGGATCTTATCAATAAGATCCGTTGAGCGATAGACTTCTACTAGTTTGGGCTAGTAGAGGACTCCTGAGATAACCGTTAGGTTATGCGATAGTTATCCCTTTGATGATGATTATCCGCAGATCGTCGCGTTTGAGTCTCGTCGTCATCAGGGTGATTACCCTAATCCATAAGTAAGATTAGGGCATGCTTGCAGCAGAATAATCTTTCTTCTTCAGCAAGCCGTCTTCTGGATCCGGTTCGCTCGGGAGCGATTCGGTTTTCTCCTTCTCGACCGGGGTCGAGGGTCGGACCAGGTATGAACCCGGTCTGATCATAAACTCTCCATATCATTTTCAAGGGCCAAAATCCCCTTTTCGAAAGGTGGGGGGTCCTCCCTTTTTGTTATAATGTGTTGTTTTTCTCCTTTTTTTTTTTTTTTTCCATAGCAACCCATTTCCAAACGCATTTTCTCTCACTTCATCAATAAACTCCAAATTTTCCCTCAGTCCTTCTTCATTCATTTCTAGATCATACGCTTATGATCTCTTTGATCTTGCAACCACTTCTATTGGTGCTAGGGCCTCTGAACCATATGTTAAGTTGAATGGAGTTTCTCAAGTAGGTGTTCGTACTGTAGTTTTCTACGCCCATAGTACATGCAGCAACTCTTCTACCCCCCTAAGTGTTTGCCTCCTCCAATCACCTCTTTATCCCATTGAAAAGGGTTATGTTGGTTATCTCAATCTATCCATTACACTATGGATATGAGAGAGAAGAATTTTTGTATTCTATACAATAGTGGGCATTGAACTCCTTGAACCTGTAATTATCGAACTACTTGCCATGATCAGCGAGTAGAACTTGGTAGACCAAATCTGTCACATCCACCCAGCCGGTACCCTACCAGGCATACCCGGGTATGTGATCCACAGTCCTGAAGATCAAGTATCGAGCAACCATGCCTCCCACATACGCGATAACACAGTCATGAACAATAATAATCAAGGTAAAAGCATATAATAAAAGAAATCATGAATAAGATAAGACAGATAATCAGAGTGCGGAATAAGATGATACCAAAATGTATATACAAATCCAAGAAGAGAGAGAGTGATCAGAAGTCACTTCCTTAATGGCAGTAGAAAGTAGATAATTCAAGTTAAGTTACAGTACCAACATCTAAAGAGTATATCAAAGAGAGTTTAAGTTACAGATCCGGTCTTAAAGAAGAATTCAAAAATGTAACACTAAACAAAAAATTCCTCTGTCACATATAGTGTCACATCCACCCAGCCGGTACCCTATCTGGCATACCAGAGTGTGATCTACAATCCACAGGATCCAGTATCGAGTAAATCAACCTCCCACATTCAAAATAATATAATCAAGAACAGGACTAAATTAAGGTTAACAATATTATTCAAATGAATCAAAGTAAAGTAACGAGATAATCATCAGAGTGCGGGAATAATACCAATAGATATAAAATCAAATATAGAGTGAGGCGTAATCTCACTCCACGAGTACAGCGGAATGTAGATCGAAAGTAAGGAAATTACAACTGATTCTAAAGACAAGAAAGAAAGATATAATCTAACTAAGCTAGAGTCTATTCTACTTTATAAAGAACGTTTTCATAAACATAGACTTCATCAATCACGCTCAGACGCTCCCACTCCACAGTAGGGCTAATCTTGGTAACAAGTGAGACCACTCGAGAAATCCTCAACGTAACCTTCATAGTTGCCAACACCTTGCGTATGGTACGCTTCTTCATCTTGCGCTTCTTCATACTCATCAATGCCTGCAGAATAATCTAACAAAAGATGTTGTACAAAAGGAGTGAGTTTCAAAAGAAACCCTATAAGGCAAGTTATTCCATAATAGCATAAATAACATGATAACATAAGCAAAGCATAATGTGATATGACATGAGACAAACAATGTATGTATGAATCTAACTCTATGTATGCTGGTCTCTATAGGCAGGCATGCTTTAAGTCATAGCACCATACTTCTTTGGGTAGGTCTCAATTCACTCATCCTTGGTTGGCAAAGGGTCCTTCATCCCTCTCGGACAATCCATGGCTGGGGGTTAAGTCACCTCTCTCTCACATCACCATTTGGTCTAAGTACTGGCGCATGTCAGGTTAAAGCCTAGCCAAATGCAAGTCATCTACTTAGTTACTTCAACTCAGATCCAGATACGTCCATTCCTCCCCTCTCGGGATCCTTTCCAGTATCCTTCACACTAGAGTCAGCGTATCCGACTCTATCAAATACGGACTCATCAACCCTATAGGTCATCCACATATAGTAAACGGGAAGCTCTCATGTCCTCTCACGGGTTGGTTACCGGTCTTGAACGCCCATGAGCCCAAGTCTATCCATATGCAACTCTACCCATAAATGGCCCCCACAATGTGATTCATGTCCCCTCACGAGTTGGTTACCGGTCTAGAGCGCCCATAAATCCCCATTGCTCCACGGGTCATTCGGTCTCAATACCCTTCCGAATCAGGTCTGATATAACAGGGAAATATCCTAGCCAAACACTGCTAGACAAGTCCTAGGTATGAAACCAATAATCCGAGAAAGTGTCAAAGGGCAACATTGGAAATATCCCATACTACTCCCAATGAGGTCCAAGGACAGAAATGTCAAAAGGACATTCCCCAATCCCAAATCATACCTAAACAATCACAATTATAATTCATTCATATCACCCACGACAGATATCTCATCACATGAAAGAGTATAATAAGACAAGATTAAATAAATAAGCAAAGTACAGTATTCATACATGATCCAAGTACATAAAGTAAATAAGGAAATAAGATCCTACTGTACTTGCAGCATTCATATCATAATAGAAACTAACATAACAGTAGCAAATCTAAGTAGTTCCCAAATTAGAAACTAAATCTATGCAATCTATGTTAATATGGTAACAACTTTCCTTACCTTAAATAGATTTGAATATATTCCGGACGGACAAGAGGATGAATCCAAAGTTAGCAAATAAACCCTAGAATAACATCATACAGTCATTAGGAAGTAGTCCTAAAAGAATAAGCATCAATCGAATCGAAACGGACGAAGAATCCAATTCTGTCATTGCGGGTTGATTGGCTGGGTTGACTGAGTCAGTCGACCCAGGCAATTTGCCCAAGAGCAAATCCGAATTCAAAAATAAAATATTGATCCAAAACCTATGCTATACAATCCGGAATGCTACAAAACTTGGAGAGAATCTCTAACACAGTAGTCTAAGACTAAAAATCATATTTTAGACATCAAACAACGATTAAAACCATTACTTACTAATTTTAAATCATAGTTTCTATTTTGGTAAAAATCATGGTTTTCATTGAAAACATGCTATGAATGAAAGAGATGAACTAGAGATGATAAGGTCTCATTCTAGTACAAGAACACAGTAAATCAGAGGTATGAATAATCATGGAAAGGCATCTACAATGCTAGAATAAATCAAAATAAGAATATGATCATAGTTTAAGAAGAAATCATAAAAATCATATTAAGAATGAATGAGATGATCATGGCATAAGAGAATGAAAAGAGATTATAAAGATATGACAACAAGGTTGCAACATCTTCATCATAATCTCAGTTCAGAGATGAGAGTGATCATGGAAAGAATGAATCAATAACACAAAAGATTAAATACTAACCTTTGATTGAAAAACAAGAGAGAGAGAATTACAAGATTGCAAGATTAGGTCTTCTTCAACACTTTTGGAGGCTTGGAGATGAGTTCCCTTCGTTCTCTAAGTGTTTTGGAGGCTAGGGATACTAAAATCACAAAGTCATGGGGTATATATAGCAATATAACCTAAACAGAAGATTCTGCTCGAGTTCAGCATCTCTAGGTTGATTGGCTGGGTAGCCTGGCCCAGTCAACCCAAGCAGTCGACCCAAGTAGACAGCAAATCCAAAGTCAGGGATTTGAGGGCCTTCCACTACTCGGAATCAAACAAAACTTTTAACACATATACTATAACTTACCCAACATGGAAAAATGGCTTTAAATCATATCCCACCAAACTCTATGATCATCAACCAATCTTCTCTTCATCAATGTGTAGTCTCTTTTCTATATCCAACATTGTCTTCAAGTATGGGGCATCATCTTCAATATCCATAGGTTCGGAGTCGAACACTATATCTCCTACTAATGTGGCCCATAGTTGACTTTCACTTCTACTTCGGGTCTTCGGACCTACAGAAAAAAGAGTATCCGGGTTAAGGTTAGGGCCGGGTTTCACATATAGTATGTCCTCATAACTATAAATATCATAAGTTCAGCACAGCTGCTCCCACACCCATGTCGGGCTAATCCTGGTGTGAAGTATAATCCTCTTCGATACCCTCACCGTGCTCTTCGTAGTAGCCACTACCCTGAGGGTAGTATGACTCATCATAGGGTGCCTCAAAAGATGTGCCATCAGTCTCTTCAAAACCTGTTGAATAGTTTAACAAAATAATTGCACAAAAAAGAATGAGTTCAAAAGAACTCAGCAAGGCAGTTAATCCATAATACATAAGCCATATGATACAAGTCATAACATGATGCGAAATGATATGAGACAGATGATGCAAATATGATTATAACTCTACATATGCTAGTCTCTAGGGTAGACATGCTTTAAGTCATAGCACCATACTTCCTTGGGTAGGTCTCAAATCACTCTTCCCTCAACCATTCGGCATCTTGGGTTCTCCGGTGGGAATTGGGTCCTGCATCCTTCTGGACAATCCATGGCTGGGGTTTAGGTCACCACTCTCTCACGTCACCATTGGTTAAGTATTGGCGCATGTCACGGTAAAGCCTAGCCCAATGCAAGTCATCTACTCAGTCATATCACGTTAGATCCAGATACGTCCATTCCTCGCCTCAGGCGATCCTTTCCGGTATCCTTCACACTAGAGTCACGGGTATTACTCACCGGACTCATCAACCCTATTGGTCATCCATAAATAGTAGACGGGAAGCTCTCATGTCCTCTCACGGACATGACTCACTGGTCTCGAGTGCCCATAAGCCCAAGTCTTGCTATTTGCAACCCCTTTCAAGTATCCGTAATATGATTTATGTCCTCTCACGGGTTGGTTATCGGTCTTGAGCACCCATCAAACCATACCACTACCACGGGTCGTTCGGTCTCAATACCCTTCCAATTCGGGTCTAATATGACAGGGACATCCTAGCCATACATCTAGACAAGTCCTATGTATGTCATCCAATAATTCGGGAAAGCGTCGATGGGCATCTTCGGAGAACATCCCACACTATTCCCTCCGATGTCCAAGGACAGAAATGTCAAAAGGACATTCCCCAATCCCAAATCATACTTATCCAATCACATTCTCAGTTCAACATATCATACATACATGATACATCATCATATTGAAAGACATATCATAACATCGCATGATCAAGTGTATAAGTAAATAACAAGAATTAAATAGATATGATATACAAGAGTAAATAAACATGTTGCTACTGTTACAAGGTAACTACAGTAGTCGTATGATGTCTAAATACAACTAATAAGCTGAGCCTACTAAGTTGTCAACATCAATGTATTAATCACATAGTCTATGTCATATGGGTATACCGTCCTTACCTTAATTGAATAAAAAATAATTGCAGGTACCACTTAGAATAGTCCCCAACTTAGTGCTTGAACCCTAAACAACATATATGCAACATTAGAGAAGGAAACAATCAATCGGAGATCAAACGGAGCAAAACGAGCAAGTATAGAGTTGCTATCCTCATCTGGTGGACTGACTGGTCAACTGACTCAGTCGACCAAGATGAACAATAATGGGCTGAATAGTGAATTTGACCCGAAACCGATCTTCTGGGGCTCGGATTGATCCAAAACTTGGAGGGATTGATTATAGCAGTATAAGAACACTATACATTAAATATTATCATGATCCAATGGTCCAATTAGGAATACCCAAATTGAGACCCTATGTTCTATATGCTAAACATCAAGAATTGAAATGGAATTTGTTGCAATGGCAAGGAATGATGGGGAATCAACTAAGGAAGTGATAAGAACTAGATTAGAATCATAAACCAATAATAAATCAGACCTAGCATACATCTACACATCAGTTTACATCAAAGAACAAGTTGAAATGAAAGGAATCATGGAAATGCAATGCTAGTCATTGAAATGGAAGCATAACATAACAAGAATGGAAGGAAAACAATGGAAATGAAAGGAGAAACACATGACCAAGTGTTTGCAAGGTTGCAGAACTTTAGCCATGGTCTCAATAGCAAGAAAGAGTAGAGGAATGAGTATAATAGAGGATGAGATGGAGAAATCATACCTTGAGGAAGCAATGGGGATGGAATGCAATGATTGAGACAAATATTCTTCACCAACTTCAAGAAATGGCTTTGGAAAGGTCACTCCTTGTTCTCTGGAGTCCAAATAATTAGGGTAGGGTTCTATTCACGAAGTCCCAATAAGTAGGCTTAAAATAATCAAGAATTTTGGAATTTTTGCATTTATTAATCTGCTGGTCGATTGGGCCGGTCGACCAAGCAATCGACCAAGCCTGAATAGCAACTTCAGACAGGGAATTGGAAGGCCAGACTGATCCAAATTGAGTTGGGTTTTCTCCAACAAGTCAATCAACAAGTCTAGATTAGAGAAATACCTTCGGAACGAGATCGGAAGCGCATCACGTACTTCAACTAAGCTTCCCCCTTTCTAGGTGCAATTTCTCACTGAACACTGACAGTGTATCCAAGTAAGGGGCATCACTGTCAATATCCATAGGCTCTAAGTCATACATCGAATCTTCAACTATTAGGGCCCACAAGTCTCTTCTTCCACTACTCCGAGTCTTCGGACCTACAAACAACAAGGGATCAGGGTCGGGGTCAGGGTTAGGATAGGGCTGGATTTCACAAAATCAATATAGTATTTTTCAAGAAAAATTTCTCCATCTGGTTGGTCGTTATGGTTGCCAAGGCCTCTGCTTCTACCCATTTGGTAAAATAATCTATCACTGTCACCACAAAGTTCCTTCCTCCTGAAGCTACTGGAAATGGTTCGAGAATATCCATTCCCTTGTGTTGCCTTCATGGCCAGTAAAATCCTTGCCCCAGAACTTTGTAAGCCAAATCTCTTCCTCCCATATGAATTCCACAAATTCCTTCATGGACATCTGCCAACGTATATCGGGCATCCGATGGTCCTAGACATTTCAAAAGCGGTGAAGTTACCGCCACCGGTGCCTACAATGCTGATTTGTCAAGCAGAAAACTCTCGAAGAGCAATCACCTCATCTTCAGGAGATTCAAAATCAACGAGAAGTACATCTATCAGAAGTTCCAGCAGGAACTTCACAACCTGAATTTGTTCCGTACTTGATCCTTCTTCAAATGGAGAGCATGCAACATTAGATCCTTGAAACTCAAGATGTGATGAAAACGTACATACGTCAGGATGGAGTTTCGAAGTCAAATGGAATCACAACACGAACTTGCCAATTGAACATTGAACTCCTCATTCTCGATTAGAAGAGATTTTGAACCAAATTCCTCGGAAGCAAGAGTCAAGGCAACATTGAGCATAGTCAAATCTAGATGATGAAGGTTACAAAGAAATATTTGATCCAAATCAGCATAGCTTTCCTCCTCTTGAGCTTGATGATCAAATTTCAACCTAGGAGAACAAAGAGACTCATATGAGCAAAAGCCGATGGAGTAGAACTCTTGGAAGCAAAAGAGGTCAAAAGGAGAAAAAGTGTAAGTCAGTCTACAGTTACTTTGATGTTCGCGGATATGAGATCATTAAGAGGTTCTGGATTCTTGATAATCAAATTCAGAGATTAGCAAATAAGGAAAATGAAGGAAATATTGAAGAATCGATGAGTCGGAATCCATTCTCTAAAGAAATCATAAAAACTTCACTCCCTCAAACTTTAAGTTTCCGGTATTTACTATGTACGATGGAAGCATTGTCCGCTGGAACATCTTGCTTAGTTTAACTCTGTTATGATGCTAGCAGGAGAGTCAAAAGCCTTAAAATGTAGATTGTTCCTTTCATCACTAAAAGGACCCGCAATAACCTGGTTCTTCAACCATAAACCAAACCTAATTAGAAATTTCAAAGAATTGACAAAGATATTTCTCTCACGGTTCCAAAGTAGGATGAAAGCAACAAGACAGTAGATAATCTTGCAGCAATCCGCCAGAGACCAGGGGAGTCCGTCTGCAACTATATGAAGAGATTCAATCAAGTATCAATTTAGATCATAGACTTGAATGAAGCAGTAGCCTATGATGCAATGTTCAAAGGATTAACTTATGAACATTTGCTTGAGTTCCTGATCATGAACAAATACACAAATATTGTGAAGCTGATGACTCATTACAATCAATATGTGAACATGAAGGAGAACCTACATGCCAGAAAGGAGACTGGTTGTAAAACCCAGCCCTAACCTTGACCCGGAAACCTTGTTATTTGTAGGTCCGATGACCCGGAGTAAAGTAAGAAGCCAGCTTTGGGCCATCCCAGTGGAGGACTTGGTGTCTGGCTTTGAATCCATGAAAGTTGATGATGAAGTTCTATTTATGGAAACTGAATCTTGATGAAGATCGGATTAGTTGATGGACTTGGAGTGCTCTCTATCTTGGTTTGAAGGCATTTCTACCTATTAGGTAAGTCACTTGACTTGTGTGCAAAACCCCTTTAGGATAGGATTTGATCTGGGCCTTCAATTCCCTGTTTTGGTCTTGCTGTCAGCATTGGTCGACTGATTGGTCGACTGGGCCAGTCGACCAATCCACTCAACCAATGAGTGCTGTCTTTGGCAATTAGGTTTTTCTTGCTCTATTTAAGTCCAATCTCGAGTCCACTTCGTATTTGCTGCCTCCAAACTCTTTGGAACGAACCAAAGACCTCTGCAAGTCATCTCCCTTGCATCCTTGGTGTTTTCTTGACGGATCTTCGTCGAAACTCTTCTTTTTGCATCAAAAGGTATGTCTACTCTCTCTTCTTCTCCTCCATCTTTGTTTTTCTTTCCTTTTTGAGTTGAGACAGTAGAAGAGATGCTGCATTCTCTGTTGCAAACATCTCTGAACATGTTCTCATGATCATCCTAAGGATTTGAGGCTAGAACAATGATCTTAACCATGATCATTGCAAGCTTTTGAAGGAATCATGATCAAACCATGATCTAATCTTGTTAAACCTCTGATTTGAATTCTGATCTCTTTGGATCTTCTTTATTGATCATGTTAGTAGTTAATTACTGTGTTTTCTTTCCATGATCCATAATCTATCAATTTCTAGTTGTTCTCTTCTACCATACTATGTGTTCTTCATGAAGCATGGTAGTTACATATATGGTAGGTTTTATTTCCTTATTTAGATTTATGCTTCTAAGCCTTGTTCCTTGAAGATCTAAGTATGTTTTCATGATACCTTTACCTGGAGTAATGATCCATCCTCCTATTGTTCTTGTCTTTGATTTCTATTTCGAATTCATCAAGATCCATGGTTGATCTAATTATGGTAACTTTTTGTTTCCTAATTTGGATCTTGAAGTCTTGAATTGATTGGTGTTTTGAAGTCCCCTAGATGTTAGAATACTACTGATGTAGTTTACCCCTTGATTAGTACCCTTTTGAACCACCAAATTCGGATTTCATATCTTAAAACTCTGTTTTTTTTAGGTCTCTGTCTGCATTGGTCGATTGATTGGTCGATTGGACCGATCGACCAATCCACTCGACCAATGAGTACAGCAACTCCAGAATTGGTCTGTGTTGGATGTTTTGGTATCTTTTCTGTTAGGGATCTTTCCTAATATGTTGTATATACTTGTGTAGGACCTCCTTCTCAAGTTTGCCAAGATCTTACTTGATTTCTTAGGATTCCTTTGCGAGTTATAAAAGGTAAGGATGGTTATTTCCTTAATTACATAGATAGCATGAATCTAGTTTCTATATTTGAATATCATTGACATGTTTCCTAAATTAGATTCTTACAATGATATACTACTGTTGCATAACTTTGATTACAGTAGCATTACTTATTCATATTAAATTGATTCATGTATGATTTACTTACCAATTGTATACAAGTGATTGTAATTATTGATTTCTTTCCATATATGAAGTTACCATATATGTGATGATATGAATTGATGCATGTGTATGCTTAAGTATGGTTTGGAAAGGAGAGGTGTCCTTTTGACATTTCTGTCCTTGGACTACTACGGGAATATTATGGGATGTTTCCGGAGATGCCCTCTGGACACCTTCCTAAACTATTGGATGACATATCTAGGATTGTCTAGTAGTGTTTGGCTAGGATGTCCTGTTATGTCAGACCCTAATCGGAGGGGTATTGAGACCGAACGACCCGTGGTAGCAATGGGGATTCATGGGCGCTCAAGACCGGTAACCAACCCGTGAGAGGACAGGGAATCACATTGTGGGGGCCATTTATTGGTAGGGTTGCATATGGTTAGACTTGGGCTCACGGGCGCTTAAGACCGGTAACCAACCCGTGAGAGGACGTGAGAGCTTCCCGTTTACCATATGTGGATAACCAATAGGGTTGATGAGTCCATAGTCAGGGACTATGAGGACTCTAGTGTGAAGGATACCGGAAAGGATCGTCAGGGACGAGGAATGGACGTATCTGGATCTGACTTGATGTAACTAAGTAGAAGACTTGCATTTGGCTAGGTTTTACCCTGACATGCGCCAGTACTTATACCAAATGGTTGTGAGAGAGTGTGTTGACTTAACCCCTTGCCATGGTTTGTCCTGAGGGATGAAGGACCCATTACCAATCGGCTGCTCAAGACCGGTGAAATGATCCGTGAGAGAATCCAAGATATCTTAAATGGTTGAGGATGTGAGTGGACTTTCCTAAAGAAGTACGGTGCTATGACTTAAAGCGTGTCTGCCAATAGAGACCAGCATACATAGAGTTAGTTTCATTCATTCATTGTTTGTCTCATATCATATTGCATTTATGATTGTTCTGGAATCCTGCCATTTATGTTATTATGGATTTTTAATCGCCTTTACCGAGTTTCTTTGAAACTCATTCCTTTATTGTACAATGTTTGTTAGACTATCCTGCAGTACTTGAGTACTATGACGGTCCCTATGAAGAAGCGCAAGGCGAAGAGGCATATCTCCAGGAAGGTGATTGCGGTTACCACAATTACTCTGAAGATCCCGCGAGTAGTTATGCTCCGTACGATGCTTAGTCCGACCATCGAGTGGAAGCGTCCTTGTGCCATTTATGAGATTTACACTTATAAGGATGTTGTCTATAAAGTGGAGAACAATTTAGTTACCCAATGTACTTGCTACTGGGATTAGATTGTGTCTAGTTTATTCTTTAGAGCTACTTTTCCGCTGGTTGTAGAGTGGGATTTTTGCCTCACTTTACTTATTTGTTTGACACTCTGATTATATCTATTATTCTGATTCATTTATGATTCATTCTTTCTTTATTGAATCTATGGTTTATCTTCCGCACTTTTATTATGATTGTTCATGATTATGTTATTGTTTATGTGGGAGGTTGATCACTCGATACCTGATCTTCGGGCTGTGGATCACACTCTCGGGTATGCCAGATAGGGTACCGGCTGGGAGGACGTGACACTGGTGATGGAAGGAACAAGAAGAAAGAAACCAGAACATTCCGCTCAGACTAGAAGGATAGGAGAAATGACAAGAGTTATTCAACAAGTGATAATAGAAACAGAAAGAATGATCAGCGTCAAGATCCTGATCTGTAACAACCCCCATATTTCTAACCCGAGATCCATATTTCAGGTCCGACAACCCAAAGGTCTAGTCGGGTGAACTTGTGGTGTGTCCGGATTGAAGCCCATGATCCATACCCTGGACCCATGGATCTGGATCCTTTATTTGAAGAGCCTGCCTTGGTTGGATTTTGGAATTCCGAAAGTCAGGTGTTGTTCGGAGGTGTCCGGAATGAAGGTAAGATCTCCCCCATCTCTTCTTTAGGGCTAGGTTGGCCTTGGGTATCAACCCCCTAGCAAAAGCACCCTTGTATGGCAAACTACATGGGGGCGGTTGCTAGTGGCGGTTGATCAAACCAAGCGACCGCCTGGAGCGACCGCCCGGTATGTTTTCGGGAATTTTGCCCTATTTTGCCCCCTGACTTCTATAAAAGGCAACCTTCGTCTAATTAACGAATACTTTATTCGTGGTTGCTTATTTGGGAGGTTAGACGGCTGCGGAGAAGATCCGAAAGAGACTCTAGAGTGCTGGCAGTGACTTGGAGATCAGTCCTTTCCTTCTCGACTCTCTTGGCGTGTGGTATTGAATTAATCCTTTGTTCTTTACTCTCATTGTCCGTTAAATTAGTGTTAACCCTTCCCCTCGTCTTTGTGATTACCCCCTTGGATATTTTTAACTCTCTTTTTAATCTACTTGAGATGAATTAACCGTAAACGAAACCCCGTTTTCGTGAGAAGGTTAATCCAATCAAGGGGAGTGTTGTAACTAATATATCCATTACCGGTTTATACCGGTCAAACCAACCTCAATCGGGTTCAATTGAGAGATAAAGGCAAGATGATCAGAGACGTCCAAAAAGGAGAGATGATCTGATGGTTATGATTGAAAGAGTATTATAAGTGGGAAAGCCAGTATAAAAGCGAGGGAAGATCCGTAAGAAGGTAAGTCTCTAGAATCAACCAAAACTCTAAGCTCACTCTGATTGAATTCCATTACTAGCATTTGAGAAGCTCCAGAGAGCTCGGTAAACACCATCGACACCATACTGACTAGATCGTCGGAGAGGAGACGCCGATCAAGACGATCGGCTCCGTTTCTTACTGTGATTCTGTTTCTTTCAGGAGTGAGAGGTTGATTGATCGAAGAGCAAACCAGATCGAATCAGATCTGAGGAGTTCGGTGCGGGAAACTACGGTTCAAGGCGATCGGCAGAAATAGCACCAACATTTGGCGCCGTCTGTGGGAATTCAGTCCAGAGCAGAAGCTATGGCTCAGTCACCTGAGCGAGAGGAGGAATTACCAATAGAAATGGTGGAAACAAGCTAGAGGGAGCCAAGGAGAGGAAATCCAAAAAGAAGAACGAGAGAAGTAGTTCCGATGCCGCAAATTCCAGTGATGCAAACTCGACAGGGGCAGAAGAATCTGGAAGATCATTCTCCACCTCGTCCAACTGATCAGTTTGAAAGGCAAGAGAAACAATTAGTAGATACATTGGCGACATCTCGTCCAGAGTTAGATCCAAATCTGATCGCTGAGCGGTTTGAGAGCATGCAACATCAAATACTAGAAACACAAAATCTGATGAGGACTTTCATCAAGCATATCGGAGTACATCCTGAGGAAAGAGTTCCGGTCTTGTCAGCTGGAAAATCTCGAACTCTTTCCCGAGCAAAAGCGACCTGTAAAACCCAGCCCTAACCTTGACCCGGAAACCTTGTTATTTGTAGGTCCGATGACCCGAAGTAAAGTAAGAAGTCAGCTTTGGGCCATCCCAGTAGAGGACTTGGTGTCTGGCTTTGAATCCATGAAAGTTGATGATGAGGTTCTATTTATGGAAACTGAATCCTGATGAAGATCTGATTAGTTGATGGACTTGGAGTGCTCTCTATCTTGGTTTGAAGGCATTTCTACCTATTAGGTAAGTCACTTGACTTGTGTGCAAAACCCCTTTAGGATTGGATTTGATCTGGACCTTCAATTCCCTGTTTTGGTCTTCTTTGTCGGCATTGGTCGATCGATTGGTCGTTGGACCACTCGACCAATCCACTCGACCAATGAGTCTTGTCTTTGGCAATTAGGTTGTTCTTGCTCTATTTAAGTCCAATCTCGAGTCCACTTCGTATTTGCTGCCTCCAAACTCTCTGGAACGAACCAAAGACCTCTGCAAGTCATCTCTCTTGCATCCTTGGTGTTTTCTTGACGGATCTTCGTCGAAACTCTTCTTTTTGCATCAAAAGGTATGTCTACTCTCTCTTCTTCTCCTCCATCTTTGTTTTTCTTTCCTTTTTGAGTTGAGACAGTAGAAGAGATGCTGCATTCTCTGTTGCAAACATCTCTGAACATGTTCTCATGATCATCCTAAGGATTTGAGGCTAGAACAATGATCTTAACCATGATCATTGCAAGCTTTTGAAGGAATCATGATCAAACCATGATCTAATCTTTGATTAAACTTCTAATCTGAATTCCCGATCTCTTTGGATCTTCTTTTTTGATCATGTTAGTAGTTAATTCTGTGTGTTTTCTTTCCATGATCCATAATCTATAGATTTCTAGTTGTTCTCTTCTACCATACTATGTGTTCTTCATGATGCATGGTAGTTACATATATGGTAGGTTTTATTTCCTTATTTAGATTTATGCTTCTAAGCCTTATTCCATGAAGATCTATGTATGTTTTCATGATACCATTACCGAAAGCAATGATCCATCCTCCTATTGTTCTTGTCTTTGTTTTCTATTTCAAATTCATCAAGATCCATGATTGATTTAATTATGGTAACTTTTTGTTTCCTAATTTGGATCTTGATATCTTGATTGGATTAGTGTTTTGAGGTCCCCTATATGTTAGAATACTACTGATGTAGTCTACCCCTTGATTAGTACCCTTTTGAACCACCAAATTCGGATTTCATATCTTAAAACTCTGTTTTTTTTAGGCTCTGTATCTGCATTGGTCGACTGATTGGTCGATTGGACCACTCGACCAATCCACTCGACCAATGAGTACAACAACTCCAGAATTGGTCTATGTTGGATGTTTTGGTATCTTTTCTGTTAGGGATCTTTCCTAATATGTTGTATATACTTGTTTAGGACCTTCTTCTCAAGTTTGCCGAGATCTTACTTGATTTCTTAGGATTCCTTTGCGAGTTATAAAAGGTAAGGATGGTTATTTCCTTAATTACATAGATAGCATGAATCTAGTTTCTATATTTGAATATCACAGATATGATTCCTAAATTAGATTCTTACAATGATATACTCTTTGTTGCATAACTTTGATTACAGTAGCATTACTTATTCATATTAAATTGATTCATGTATGATTTACTTACCAATGTTATACAAGTGATTGTAATTATTGATTTCTTTCCATATATGAAGTTACCATATATGTGATGATATGATTTGATGCATGTGTATGCTTAAGTATGGTTTGGAAAGGAGAGGTGTCCTTTTGACACTTCTGTCCTTGGACTACTACGGGAATATTATGGGATGTTTCCGGAGATGCCCTCTGGACACCTTCCTAAAACTGTTGGATGACATATCTAGGATTGTCTAGTAGTGTTTGGCTAGGATGTCCTGTTATGTCAGACCCTAATCGGAGGGGTATTGAGACCGAACGACCCGTGGTAGCAATGGGGATTCATGGGCGCTCAAGACCGGTAACCAACCCGTGAGAGGACATGAATCACATTGTGGGGGCCATTTATTGGTAGGGTTGCATATGGTTAGACTTGGGCTCACGGGCGCTTAAGACCGGTAACCAACCCGTGAGAGGACGTGAGAGCTTCCCGTTTACCATATGTGGATAACCAATAGGGTTGATGAGTCCGTAGTCCAAGTTGGTCGGTGCCATAGGATACGCTGACTCTAGTGTGAAGGATACCGGAAAGGATCGTCGGGGACGAGGAATGGAAGTATCCGGATCCGACTTGATGTAACTAAGTAGAAGACTTGCATTTGGCTAGGTTTTACCCTGACATGCGCCAGTACTTATACCAAATGGTTGTGAGAGAGTGTGTTGACTTAACCCCCTGCCATGGTTTGTCCTGAGGGATGAAGGACCCATTACCAATCGGCTGCTCAAGACCGGTGAAATGATCCGTGAGAGAATCCAAGATATCTTAAATGGTTGAGGATGTGAGTGGACTTTCCTAAAGAGGTACGGTGCTATGACTTAAAGCATGTCTGCCAATAGAGACCAGCATACATAGAGTTAGATTCATTCATTCATTGTTTGTCTCATATCATATTGCATTTATGTTTGTTCTGGAATCCTGCCATTTATGTTATTATGGAATTTTAACTGCCTTACTGAGTTTCTTTGAAACTCATTCCTTTATTGTACAATGTTGTTAGACTATCCTGCAGTCTTGAGTACTATGACGGTCCCTATGAAGAAGCGCAAGGCGAAGAGGCATATCTCCAGGAAGGTGATTGCGGTTACCACAATTACTCTGAAGATCCCGCGAGTGGTTATGCTCCGTACGATGCTTAGTCCGACCATTGAGTGGAAGCGTCCTTGTGCCATTTATGAGATTTACACTTACAAGGATGTTGTCTATAAAGTGGAGAACAATTTAGTTACCCAATGTACTTGCTACTGGGATTAGATTTTATTTAGTTTACTCTCTTAGAGCTACTTTTCCGCTGGATGTAAAGTGGGATTTTTGCTTCACTTTACTTATCTATTTGATACTCTGATTATATCTATTATTCCGATTCATTTATGATTCATTCTTTCTTTATTGGATCTATGATTTATCTTCCGCACTCTTGTTTTGATTGTTCATGATTATGTTATTGTTTATGTGGGAGGTTGATCACTCGATACCTGATCTTCGGGCTGTGGATCACACTCTCGGGTATGCCAGATAGGGTACCGGCTGGGAGGGCGTGACACGACCTCTGTCCCAAATTCTCAGATTCAAAAGTCAGGAGGAAGCCGAAGGAGATCATTTCTGAAGGAAGGATCAGGAGAAAGTGCGGATCCAAACTATATTCCACTAGAGACTAAAGATCGAGAATCGTCCAGAGATGATCAATTGAGTCATATCTGGAGCAAAAAGAGTAGAAGCGTTGGGGATTGGAGAGATAAGAGAGAAATAGGAAAATCAGGAGATTGTAGATCTGAAGTCTATGGATCGGAAATCAGTAAAAGATTTCGCGTCCTCGATGATCAGATTCAGCGACTGGTGAACAAAGATGGTGGAGAAAAAGCTGAGGAAATAATGAACCAGAATCCATTTGCTAAAGACATTATGTCAGCACCATTGCCGCGCAATTTTAAACTTCCGACATTCACGATGTATGATGGAAGCACAGATCCAATGGAACACCTGGCTCAGTTCAACTCTGTTATGATGCTAGTAGGTAACTCTGATATTTTAAAGTGTCGCTTATTTCCATCTTCCTTGAAAGGATCTGCAACAACCTGGTTCTTCAGCTTATTACCAGATTCCATTAAGGATTTTAAGGATTTGACGAAAGTATTCTTGTCAAGATTCCAAAGTAGCATAAAAAGCAGCAAAACTGTTGATAACTTAGCTGCAATCCGTCAAAAATCGGGAGAATCAGTTCGAAATTATATGAAGAGATTCAATCAGGAGTCAATTCAAATTAAAAATTTGAATGAGGCGGTGGCATATGACGCTATGTTCAGAGGCCTAACAGATGAGCATCTTCTGGTGTCACGTCCTCCCAGCCGGTACCCTATCTGGCATACCCGAGAGTGTGATCCACAGCCCGAAGATCAGGTATCGAGTGATCAACCTCCCACATAAACAATAACATAATCATGAACAATCATAATAAAAGTGCGGAAGATAAATCATAGATCCAATAAAGAAAGAATGAATCATAGATGAATCAGAATAATAGATATAATCAGAGTATCAAACAGATAAGTAAAGTGAGGCAAAAATCCCACTTTACAACCAGCGGAAAAGTAGCTCTAAAGAGAATAAACTAAATAAAATTTAATCCCAGTAGCTAGTACATTGGGTAACTAAATTGTTCTCCACTTTATAGACAACATCCTTGTAAGTGTAAATCTCATAAATGGCACAAGGACGCTTCCACTCAATGGTCGGACTAAGCATCGTACGGAGCATAACCACCCGCGGGATCTTCAGAGTAATTGTGGTAACCGCAATCACCTTCCTGGAGATATGCCTCTTCGCCTTGCGCTTCTTCATAGGGACCGTCATAGTACTCAGCACCTGCAGGATAGTCTAACAACATTGTACAATAAAGGAATGAGTTTCAAAGAAACTCAGTAAGGCAGTTAAAAATCCATAATAACATAAATGGCAGAATTCCAGAACAAACATAAATGCAATATGATATGAGACAAGCAATGAATGAATGAATCTAACTCTATGTATGCTGGTCTCTATTGGCAGACATGCTTTAAGTCATAGCACCGTACTTCTTTAGGAAAGTCCACTCACATCCTCAACCATTTAAGATATCTTGGATTCTCTCACGGATCATTTCACCGGTCTTGAGCAGCCGATTGGTAAAGGGTCCTTCATCCCTCGGGACAAACCTTGGCGGGGGTTAAGTCAACACACTCTCTCACAACCATTTGGTATAAGTCTTGGCGCATGTCGGGGTAAAACCTAGCCAAATGCAAGTCTTCTACTTAGTTACATCAAGTCGAGATCCAGATACTTCCATTCCTCGTCCCCGACGATCCTTTCCAGTATCCTTCACACTAGAGTCGGCGTATCCTATGGCACCGACCAACTCGGACTACGGACTCATCAACCCTATTGATCATCCACATATGGTAAACGGGAAGCTCTCACGTCCTCTCACGGGTTGGTTACCGGTCTTAAGCGCCCGTGAGCCCAAGTCTAATCATATGCAACCCTATCAATAAATGGCCCCCACAATGTGATTTCTGTCCTCTCACGGGTTGGTTACCGGTCTTGAGCGCCCATGAATCCCCATTGCTACCACGGGTCGTTCGGTCTCAATACCCCTCCGATTAGGGTCTGACATAACAGGACATCCTAGCCAAACACTACTAGAAAAATCCTAGATATGTCATCCAACAGTTTAGGAAGGTGTCCAGAGGGCATCTCCGGAAACATCCCATAATATTCCCGTAGTAGTCCAAGGACAGAAGTGTCGAAAGGACACCTCTCCTTTCCAAACCATACTTAAGCATACACATGCATCAATTCATATCATCACATATATGGTAACTTCATATATGGAAAGAAATCAATAAGTACAATCACATGTATATAATTGGTAAGTAAATCATACATGAATCAATTCAACATAAATAAATAATGCTACTGTAATCAAAGTTATGCAACAGTAGTATATCATTGTAAGAATCTAATTTAGGAATCATATCAATGATATTCAAATATAGAAACTAGATTCATGCTATCTATGTAATTAAGGAAATAACCATCCTTACCTTTTATAACTCGCAAAGGAATCCTAAGAAATCAAGTAAGATCTTGGCAAACTTGAGAAGAAGGTCCTAAACAAGTATATACAACATATTAGGAAAGATCCCTAACAGAAAAGATATCAAAACATCCGAAACAGGACCAAATCTGGAGTTGCTGTACTCATTGGTCGAGTGGATTGGTCGAGTGGTCCAGTCGACCAATCAGTCGACCAATGCAGACAGTAGCCTAAAAAAACAGAGTTTTAAGATATGAAATCCGAATTTGGTGGTTCAAAAGGGTACTAATCAAGGGGTGGACTACATCAGTAGTATTCTAACAACTAGGGAACCTCAAAACACTAATCAAATCAAGGTATCAAGATCCAAATTAGGAAACAAAAAGTTACCATAATTAACTCAATCATGGATCTTGATAAATTTGAAATAGAAAACAAAGACAAGAACAATAGGAGGATGGATCATTGCTTTCGGTAATGAAAACATGAAAACATACATAGATCTTCATGGAATAAGGCTTAGAAGCATAAATCTAAATAAGGAAATAAAACCTACCATATATGTAACTACCATGCATCATGAAGAACACATAGTAAGGTAGAAGAGAACAACTAGAGATTTATAGATTATGGATCATGGAAAGAAAACACAGTAATTAACTACTAACATGATCAACATAGAAGATCCAAAGAGATCAGAATTCAGATTAGAAGTTTAACAGAGATTAAATCATGGTTTGATCATGATTCCTTCAAAAGCTTGCAATGATCATGGTTAAGATCATTGTTCTAGCCTCAAATCCTTAGGATGATCATGAGAACATGTTCAGAGATGTTTGCAACAGAGAATGCAGCATCTCTTCTACTGTCTCAACTCAAAAAGGAAAGAAAAACAAAGATGGAGGAGAAGAAGAGAGAGTAGACATACCTTTTGATGCAAAAAGAAGAGTTTCGACGAAGATCCGTCAAGAAAACACCAAGGATGCAAGAGAGATGACTTGCAGAGGTCTTTGGTTCGTTCAGAGAGTTTGGAGGCAGCAAATACGAAGTGGACTCGAGATTGGACTTAAATAGAGCAAGAACAACCTAATTGCCAAAGACAAGCACTCATTGGTCGAGTGGATTGGTCGATGGCCCCGATCGACCAATCAGTCGACCAATGCTGACAGCAAGACCAAAACAGGGAATTGAAGGCCCAGATCAAATCCAATCCTAAAGGGGTTTTGCACACAAGTCAAGTGACTTACCTAATAGGTAGAAATGCCTTCAAACCAAGATAGAGAGCACTCCAAGTCCATCAACTAATTAGATCTTCATCAGAATTCAGTTTCCATAAATAGAACCTCATCATCAACTTTCATGGATTCAAAGCCAGACACCAAGTCCTCTACTGGGATGGCCCAAAGCTGACTTCTTACTTTACTTCGGGTCATCGGACCTACAAAAACAAGGTTTCCGGGTCAAGGTTAGGGCTGGGTTTTACATCTGGAATTCCTGATCATGAACAAGCCAGTGAATATAGCAGAATTGACGACACGCTATAATCAGTATGCAAATATGAAGGACATTCTCCAAGCAAGAAAAGAAACTGACAACAGTGGAGTTAAAAGGAAAGATGATGGAGTTGTGAAATCTGATCAGAGAGATCAGAGAGAGCGAAGGGACATCCCAAAACCATTCCAAGAAAACTACACTCCTCTCAACGCAAGAAGATCGGAAATTCTGATGCAAATTCAGAGAAACTTCTGTGGGGGCAGTATGAATTTCTTTTCTTCTTTTCTTCTTCTTCTTTGAGCCAGACGGGCCCTGGTCGGAAACTGGACCTGTAGACCTAAGTCTACATCTCAATGTATTGGAGGTTCTAGAGGTCCTCATCTTGGGACCAGGGGTTTCACTTGCAACTATCTTCACAATTTGCACATCAGCATCTTCTCTGATGGCACTTTCTGGAGCCGGGGTGGTTTTCTCTTGATCAGGGGAATCTCTCTTAGCAGTTTTTCTTTTTGAAGGATGATGGGCAGTGTGTTTTCTTTTCTTAGAGGGTTTAATAACCCTAGAATCGGATTTCTTTTCCTCTGAAACACTTCTTCATAGATCAGCAACATTAAGGATTGGACGAGCAATTACTTCTGATGGTAAAAATATATGATAATGAGTAAGGATTACAAAAAGAAAGAAAGGTATACAACAGTTATTATCTTTACCTGGAAAAAGGCCGTGACTAATGAGACCTGCATCTGTCTTCAACTTGGCCGCATCTATGGGAGTTCCAATCGGAATCATACTCCAGGTTATTCGGTCATATTCAGTAAGCACAGGACATACTTTCAGAGGAGATAAGGATTCCAAGGAACGAAGACACCATCGAGACCGGAAGTTTGGATTTGGAATGGCGCAGAAGAAGTATTTTTCCCGCCATTGCTTGTTGTCATGGGGAATGGAAGAATCAATGAAAATTTTGGATTCTCTTCCCAGTTCACCCACAATGCAGGTTCTTCTAGCAAAGTGAAGGTATCCGCGTTCGCGGGATACTTTCAAGGTGTAATAATTTCTAAAGAGGTCAACAGATGGGACACGATTCATCTGGAGAATAAACGCAAAAAAAAAGTAAACCAGTCTCCAACTATTTGGAGTAAGCTAAGAAGGACAGACATGATAATAGTCCAATAAAGATTGAACTATGGGAATCAGGGGGATTCTAAAACCTGAATCAAGGTGATCAAGGTATATGGTGATAACACCAGGATCAACTGAGTAAGGACGGTCGGAGGAGTCAGGAACCCATACTCTAGCATCAGAAGGAAAATGGTAACTTTCCAAATAAGAATCCAGGTGGGATTTCTTTATTTTGGTGGGATACCACTCGGGACCAGCATGCTTTGGGTCCATTTTTTTCTCTGGACATGTTGACAGGAGTATAAAGAAGGATGGCTTCATCATGAGCATACGGAACAGGTTTCCAGTCTGAAGGATTATGATGAGAGAAGGAAGAAGCACCAGACACGTTTTTCATTTGCTCGCTGCTTGGAGGTATATCAGGTTGGGCAGAGGTACTGGGTAGTGAAGGATTGGAAGCAGGATCCATGGCAGAGACAAGAAAGGAAGAAGAAGAAAACTGGAAAGGTAAAATCTGAAAAAGAGTGATAAAGGAAATAGCAGATAGGTATGTTTGATGTTCGCGAAGAAGAACAGAGTATGGAAAGGAAAAGGCGACAGTTGACAGATATATATAAAGAATGAGAGAGGATTTCTTGAAAGGAGGGGGAAATACACGATGGTCCAAAATCAATGGTCATTACCTTTCGTAACCGACGCGTGGGATCAATCGGCTAACGTATGAAAACAGCAGTTGAAAAGAATGAAGATGATGTGTGAAAGGGCAAGGGAACAATATGATGGTAATGCATGGGAAAAAGACGAAATCAGTGATCAAGCGGCGGTAACGTTAAGGAAGTTAAAAAGTTATATTTGAAAATCCATAAAAGGTCCGACAAGACAGTGATTTCAGCCGGTTTTAAGATAACTTGGGGGCTAAGTACAGTAATATAATTTCAACCAATACAAAGGACATGATTTCATGAGGGACATGGTTATAAGCAGATTTTCAAGATAATGATGATATGATATGATAACTCGTCATCAAGGTTTTGAAGAAATCGAGGATTACCTGGGGAAAAGGCGTAATAGCTGGACAAGGAATACTGTATGATTTTAATGAAAAAGATAAAACCTGCTGATCAGAGTCTCATTTAGATTCAACCTGATCAGCAAGCTTGGGGGCTTATGTTGTAACTAATATATCCATTACCGGTTTATACCGGTCAAACCAACCTCAATCGGGTTCAATTGAGAGATAAAGGCAAGATGATCAGAGACGTCCAAAAAGGAGCGATGATCTGATGGTTATGATTGAAAGAGTATTATAAGCGGGAAAGCCAGTATAAAAGCGAGGGAAGATCCGTAAGAAGGTAAGTCTCTAGAATCAACCAAAACTCTAAGCTCACTCTGATTGAATTCCATTACTAGCATTTGAGAAGCTCCAGAGAGCTCGGTAAACACCATCGATACCATACTGACTAGATCGTCGGAGACCAGACGCCGATCAAGACGATCGGCTCCGTTTCTTGCTGTGATTCTGTTTCTTTCAGGAGTGAGAGGTTGATTGATCGAAGAGCAAACCAGATCGAATCAGATCTGAGGAGTTCGGTGCGGGAAACTACGGTTCAAGGCGATCGGCAGAAATAGCACCAACAGGGAGAGTTATGGGTAATCTATTGATGGTAATGGTTAGTTTTCCCTCACCATTTTGGCTTAGGGAGTATTAGATTCGAGGCTTAGGTCAAGATTACTCGAAATCTGGATTGAAAATGAGTAATCAGAGGCCTGAGTTTCGGATTGAAACTCATTGTTTTTGGGGCGGTCACTAGTGGCGGTTGCTCAACCTAAGCGACCGGCCCAAGCGACCAGCTCGCTTGGTAAACAGAGACCAAATGGTTTTTGGTTCTGATTCAAATTGATTCATTTAACTTATATGTTACTATAACCCTGTATATAGGTAACCACTGTTTGAAAGAAAAGTCATATAATTGTTATCGGAATTCATTTTACGGACAATCTTATTATATGCAGGTAAGGACAATTCATCCTATCTCTTGAATAGACTTATAATATGTTAACCTAGTGTATATTTGAAATCATATTTCTTTATATATGCTGTTGTTTATATGTTTTATATAGAAATCATATTACTTTACTGCTGTTTGTCTTAATTATATTCATATTGTGTTGATGATGAATGTTATGTATTGATGGTAGTTGGTATATTGTTGGGAAATGCCATGTCAGCATTTGCCACATCAGCCTCTATTGGTTTTGATGATAATAAGCATGAATTACTAATGCTATATTGAGTTATGATGTTTTAGTTCAAGATGAGAACAAGAGGACCAACTCCAAGTCAAAGCCAAGATCATGCCAAGATAGACATGAAGTCTAGGTCAAGATGGACATGAAGACCGTTGCACAAAATCAAGTCGAAGATCAAGTCGAAGATCAAGACTTAGGTTGAATTAGGGCTTAGGACACTCACGCATACACATTCATGTAAATGCATCAATTATATGTAATTCATATTACTAGAGTGACCTAGGATATGTTAGTGAAGTGTACAATGCTTAGGGTTGACCAAAAAGTCCAAAAACCCAAGCCATGTCCTAGCCCCAACTTAAGTCAGCAAAACAGAGTTCAGACGGGCAGCCGTCTGAGCAGACGGATGTCTGTTTGTACTGATAACTCTATTTCTCATAAAACAACAGAAGGCCAGACGGAATTTCCGTCTGGCAGACGGATGTCCGTCTGAGCCAATCCAGGCCAGATGGATGACCATCTGGGCAGACGGACGTCCGTTTGGCCCAGATTTGACTATAACAACTAGTTTAAAGAGAATATCCTCTACAACTGTTTGCAACGGATACTTTTGAGACGGATGACCGTCTGACCAGACGGACGTCCGTCTGGGCTGAAAAACAGGACAATAATGTGTCTGTTTTCTATCCATTGGGGATTGGGTTTTGGCACTCAAAGGTGCTCTATATAAACCCAATTCACCTCATTTGAGAGCAAGAACACACACACTTGATCACCCACTCTCGAAGTGATTCTAAAGCTCTCAAATTGCAAGAAAGCCTTGTGCTTTGCCTTTCACCTTCTCCCCAACCTTGAAGAACATTCCAAGGTATTAAGCAAGCTTGTGGAAGCCAAGCTTGAGAAGATTAAAGGCGTCGGTGGTGCATACATTTCCATTTGAGCATACAACTCACATTGCATCACATTCACACAAGAGGAAAAGTGTCACACCTCTTGTAAGGTAACATCCTTCCTTTGTAACTGTTTCAATTCTAGTCTAGGTTGGTAGATTAGAATTGGTCATTGGGTACTCTTGCCCATGAACAAAGATTGCTTGAATGCTCTTGCCCGTAAACAAAGATTGTTAAGGGGTGCTCTTGCCCTACTTGCTAAACAAAGATTGTAAAGGGTTCTCTTGCCCCGTAACAAAGATTATTGTAAGGGTTTGATCTCTACCCATTGTATTGAAAGAGAATCAATAGTGGAATACTCTCTTGAGGCCAAGAGAGGAGTGGACGTAGACTTGCAAAGTCGAACCACTATAAAATACTTGTCTTGTGGTTGATTGTATTGTCTAATTTCATTTGAATTGTCAATGTACCTTGTATTTCCACACAAACCGAAAAATTGGGACAATCCACTAGTTGCAACCTAATCACCCCCCCCCTCTAGGTTGCACCAACATATATGGTTCTGATGGATGAGGTATCTATTTTGGGATATCTTGGCTAGGGATATCAGAAGGTTGTGGAATGGGACACATGCCTGCTGATGTCTCCAGCACTGTCTTTACTATTTGATGGCATTATTTAGGTAGAGTCTAGATTGCATGGTTAGGTACCCCACATGCTACTACCCTTTCGGTAGGGGAATTGAAACCGAGTGACCCGTGATGATAGTGATGTGACTTTGTGGTCAACTGTTAGTCATATAAATGGTAGGGCTGCATATGTTAGGGTAGGGCTCATGGATGTCCAAGGATCGAACCAGGTGTCGTGAGGAATCATGAGAGCATCCGCCCCAATAATATGTGGATGACCATAGGGTTAAGGAGTGGAGTCCAACAGCGGTAGCCAGTCTGTGAGGATTCTCTCTCCTAGGTTGTGAAGGATACTGAACCGAGTTGGTTGGTGCCATAGGGGAAGTATCTGGACTTCATGTAAACATGTAACCAGTATGACCTTGCATTGGATTAGAAACCCCGACATGCTCCAGTACTCATTACCAATGGTCGTGGTAAGAGAGTGTTGACTTAACCCCCAGCCATGGAATTGAGAGCCAGGTGTTGTAACTAATATGTCCACTGCTGGTTCATACCGGTCAAACCAATCTTAATTGGGTTCGATTGAGAGATAAAGGAAGGATGATCAGCGACGTCCAAAGAGGAGCGATGATCCGACGGTTATGATTGAAAGAGTGTTATAAGTGGGAATGCAAGTATAAAAGCAAGGGAAGATCCGAAAAAAGGTAAGTCTCGAGGGTCAACCAAAACTCTAAGCTCACTCTGATTGAACTCCATTACTAGCATTTTAGAACCTCCAAAGAGCTCTGAAAAAACCGTCGACACCATACTGACTAAATCATCGGAGACGAGACGCCGATCAAGATGATCGGCTCCGTTTCTTACTGGTATTCTGTCTTTTTCAGGAGTGAGAGGTTGATCGATCGAAGAGAAAACCAAATCGAATCAGATCTGAGGAGTTCGGTGCCGAAAACTACAGTTCGAGGCGATCGGCAAAAATAGCACCAACATGTTGGCGTCGTCTGTGGGAAATCAGTTCAGAGCAGAAGCTATGGCTCAATCATCTGAGCGAGAGGAGGAATTACCGATAGAAGTGGCGGAAACAAGCCAGAGGGAGCCGAGGAGAGTAAATCCAAAAAGAAGAATGAGAAAAGTGGTTCCGATACCACAAATCCCAATGATGCAGACTCGACAGAGGCAGAGAATGCTGGAGGATCATTCACCTCGTCCAACTGATCAGTTTGAAAGGCAGGAGAAACAGTTAGCAGATACATTGGCGACATCTCGTCCAGAGTTAGATCCAAATCTGATCGCTGAGCGGTTTGAGAGCATGCATCATCAAATACTAGAGACACAAAATCTGATGAGAACTTTCATCAAACAGATCGGAGTACATCCTGAGGAAAGAGTTCCGGTTTTAGCAGCTGGAAGATCTCGAACTCTTTCCCGAGCAAAAGCGACCTCTGTCCCAAATTCTCAGATTCAAAAGTCAGGAGGGAGCCGAAGGAGGTCATTTCTGAAGGAAGGATCAGGAGAGAGTGCGGATCCAAATTATATTCCACTAGAGACTGAAGATAGAGAATCGTCCAAAGATGATCAATTAAGTCATATCTATAGAAAAAAGAGTAGAAGCGTCGGGGATTGGAGAGATAAGAAAGAAAAAGGAACATCAGGAGATTGCAGATCTGAAGTCTATGGATCGGAAATCAGTAAAAGATTTCTCATCCTCGATGATCAGATTCAGCGACTGGTGAACAAAGATGGCGAAGAAAAAGCACAGGAAATAATGAACCAAAATCCATTTGCTAAAGACATTATGTCAGCACCATTACCGCGCAATTTTAAACTTCCGACATTCACGATGTATGATGGAAGCACAGATCCAATGGAACACCTGGCTCAGTTCAATTCTATTATGATGCTAGCAGGTAACTCTGATGTTTTAAAGTGTCGTTCATTTCCATCTTCCTTGAAAGGATCTGCAACAACCTGGTTCTTCAGCTTAATACCAGATTCCATTAAGGATTTTAAGGATTTGACGAAAGTATTCTTATCAATATTCCAAAGTAGCATGAAAAGCAGCAAAACTGTTGATAATTTAGCTGCAATCCGTCAAAAATCGGGAGAATCAGTTCGAAATTACATGAAGAGATTCAATCAGGAATCAATTCAAATTAAAAATTTGAATAAGGCGGTGGCATATGACGCTATGTTCAGAGGCCGAACAGATGAGCATCTTCTGGAATTCCTGATCATGAACAAGCCGGCGAATATAGCGGAATTGACAACTCGTTGTAATCAGTATGCAAATATGAAGGACATTCTCCAAGCAAGAAAAGAAACTGACAACAGTGGAGTTAAAAGGAAAGATAATGGAGTTGTGAAATCTGATCAGAGAGATCAGAGAGAGCGAAGGAATAGCAGGAGTTTTTCAAGAAATATTCTTGATCGTCAATATAGAAGGGACATCCCAAGACCATTCCAAGAAAACTACACTCCTCTCAACGCAAGAAGATCAGAAATTCTGATGCAAATTCAGCATCAGGGATTTATGAAATGACCATTACCTATGATAGCAAAGGCGGATGAGAGGAATCCGAATAGATTCTGTAGATATCACAAAGATCATGGTCATGACACTGATGACTGCAGAATTCTGAAAAATGAAATTGAACGACTGATCAGTCAAGGAAGATTGGACCAATATTTTCAAAAGAGAAATGGGGGCAACAGAAGAAATGCAGCTGATCAGCCGAGAAGGTGGAATAATCGAACACCAGCTAGAGAAGAACAAACCAAGGGAGATTTTCAGTACAACTCTTCAGAGGAAAATGCTAAACAGCAGGAAAATCGTTAGATTCAATAGAAGCAGTCCCCCATCATGACCATCCTAGGAAGTTTGGATTTAAATTCAATTTCAAAGTCTAAGGCGCATGCCAGGTATGTGAATACTGTTGAATCTCATGTTACTCCTAGAAGAATCAAAATGATGAAGGAAATAGTCTTCACGGAGGAAGAAATGGAAGGAATCCAAGAACCACACGATGACGCCATTGTGGTGGTCATCGAGGTGGCAAACAGAGATATTCATAGAGTTCTGGTAGACAAAGGATCATCTGTAGACATCATGTCTTATGAAGCTTTTCAGCGATTGAAGTTAGATACGGTCAAGATAAAACCTTGCAGCACAAGGCTATTTGGATTTTCTGTAGAGTCTACTTTGATAGAGGGGACTATGGAGCTAACAATAACACTTGGAACACATCCACAAACGGTAACTACAGTTACTAAATTTTTGTTAATAAAAAGTCTATCAGCATACAATATAATTCTCGGGAGACCAACGTTGAATACTATTGGTGCAATAATTTCGACAAGACATTTGAAGGTCAAGTTCCCAACTGAAGGAGGCATTGGAGAATGCAAATCATATCAGAAAACTTCAAGGCAGAGCTATACAACTTTTTTGAAGGATTCAAAAGCACAAGGTAAGGCACTCGCCTTTATTGTTGAAGTTACGGATAACAAGGATGAGGAAAAAATCCAAAGAGGTGAACCGGTAGTAAAGCTGGAAAAAATATGTTTTGGTTTGGAGAATCTAGAAAAAGGGACCATGATAGGAGCTGATCAAAATAGTCAGGACAAAGAGCAATTGAGAGAATTTCTTCAGCAAAACGCAGATGTCTTTGCCTGGTCAGCACAAGACATGCCAAGTTTAAGCAGAGAAGTGGCGGAGCATTGTCTATGGATAGATAAATCTATCAAACCAGTGAAACAGAGACGAAGGAATTTCTCGTCAGAAAAGCATGATGCAATTAAAGTTGAAGTGGACAAGCTTAGGAGATCTGAGTTCATTGAGCAAATCGAGTGTCCAAGGTGGCTAACGAATGTGGTAATGGTGAAAAAGCATAATGGAAAATGGCGAATGTGTGTAGATTACACTGATTTGAACAAGGCATGTCCCAAGGATTGCTATCCTTTGCCGCGAATTGATCAGTTAATTGATGCTACATCAGGTCAGCAAATGTTGAGTTTTATGGACGCCTATTCTGGTTATAATCAAATTCTTATGAAGAAGGAGGATCCGCCTCACACGGCATTCATGACCAATCGGGAAAGCTATTGTTATAAGGTTATGCCTTTTGGGTTAAAAAATGCTGGTGCAACATACCAAAGGGCGATGAACAAGTCGTTTGCTTGATCGATTGGAAGAAATATGGAGGTTTATGTAGATGATCTTCTTGTAAAAAGTCAATTTAAATCTGATCATCTCGCCGATTTAAGAGAGTGCTTTGATGTATTGAGGAGAAATGGAGTGAGACTCAATCTAGAGAAGTATGCATTTGGAGTTTCATCTGGTAAATTCCTAGGTTTCATGGTCACACAGAGGGGTATTGAAGCAAATCCAGAAAAAATCAGGGCTATCTTAAATATGATAGCTCCCAGCAGTATGAAAGAAATTCAAAGCTTAACAGGAAGAGTTGCAGCATTAAATAGATTTATATCAAGATCAGGAGATAAGTGTGCACCATTCTTCAAGGCGTTGAAAAATCTAAATGCACTCAACGAATTCAAATGGTCAGAGGACTGTCAGAATTCATTTAAAGAGCTGAAAAGGAGGCTGACCAGTCCACCAGTTTTATCTCCACCAAAGCCCGGAGAGAGCTTTCAGATATATCTATCTTCTTCAAAGGCAGCAGTAAGCGCGGTGTTAATTCGGGAAGAAGGTGCTGTTCAAAATCCTATCTACTTTGTAAGCCATACATTGTTAGATGCGGAATCTAGATATCTGGAATTTGACAAACAGGCTTTCGCCTTAATAGTAGCAGCTAGGAAGCTCCGACCCTATTTTCAGGCTCATCCAATTATTGTTCTTACTAACTGGCCTTTAAAGAAAATACTGCATAAGCCTGATCTGGCGGGGAGAATGGTATCATGGGCAGTAGAGTTAACACAACATGATATAGATTATAAACCTAGAACTACGATAAAGGCACAAGTTTTGGCTGATTTTATTGCTGAAAGTATTTCATCACCAGAGGAGGAAAAAGATTCTAGTAGGGTGTCTTCTGTGTGGACCTTACATGTAGATGGGTCAAGTCATTCACAGGGATCAGGAGCGGGGGTGATTTTACATAGTCCGTTCGGATTTGTAATTCAAAATGCACTTCGGTTTAATTTTCATGCTTCAAACAATGAAGCAGAGTATGAAGCTCTTATTGCAGGGTTACGACTAGCTAGATCTCTCTGTGTTCAAAGCATTGAAGTAAAAAGTGATTCTGAGCTGGTGGTCAGTCAAGTCACGGGAGCGTATGGTGCGAAAGATGATCGAATGGTCAGCTATCTTAAAAAAGTATCACAATGTAAGGAGTGGTTCGCAAAATTCTCAGTCACGAGGATATCTCGAAATCAAAATAATGAAGCAGATTCTCTGGCAAAATTGGCATCCGCAAAGTCTGTTTCTATTCCACAAGCTGTATATTATGAGGAGCTAGATATTCCGGCATATTCAGAGCCAGAAATAATGGAAATTGACGCAGAGATATCTTGGATGGATCCTATTATACAGTATCTGAAGGATGGTATTCTTCCTGAAGATAGGGAAAAGGCCAGAACTGTGAAAAGAAGAGCTGCCAGGTTTATTCTAAAAAATGAGCTATTACATAAAAGAACAGTTTCTGGGCCACTTTTGAAATGTTTGGGACCCTCTGATGCTCTTTATGCCTTATCCGAGGTTCACGAAGGAATCTGTGGAAACCACTTAGGTGGGAAAGCTTTGGCTTATAAAATTCTTAGACAAGGATTTTATTGGCCACGTATGCAATCTGAGGCGATTGAGTATGTAAGAAGGTGTCATCAATGCCAGATTCTGCACCAATTCAGAACCAGCCAGCAGAGCAGCTAACATCAATTCTTAATCCTCTCCCATTTGCTATGTGGGGTATGGATTTGTTGGGGCCTTTTCCTGTTACAACTGGAGGGAAAAAATTTGTAGTGGCAACAATCGATTATTTCACGAAATGGGTAGAAGCAGAAGCCCTGGCAACAACTACCACAAGTCAAATTGAAAAGTTCTTCAGAAATCATGTCATATTCAGATATGGCCTACCAAAGATTCTACTGACTGATCACGGACCGCAATTTGATAATGAAAGATTCAAGGAATTCTGTGCAGACTACCATATTGAGTGCAAACACTCATCTGTGGCATATCCTCAATGCAATGGCCAAATTGAGGTAACAAACAGAACACTTCTGCAGGGAATAAAAAGGAGGCTTGATGAAGCACATAGTTTGTGGGTTGATGAGCTACCTCATGTACTATGGGCGTATAGGACTACGGTCAGGACCCCAACAGGTGAAACACCATTCAGACTGGCATATGGGTCAGAAGCATTGGCTCCAGTGGAGGTTATGGTGGGATCAAACAGATATGAGGGATTCGATCCAATAACTAATGAAGAAGGACTGCGGACAAACCTTGAATTTTTAGATGAAATCAGAGAAAAGGCCTTATACCGTAATATGGAATATCAGAGGAGAACAGCAGCGTATTATAATGCTCGAATCAAACATAAATCTTTTAGAGTAGGAAATTTGGTTTTGAGGAAAAAATCAGCATCAAATCCAAGGAACTGTGGAAAGCTTTTTGCAAACTGGGAAGGGCCATATGTGGTAACAAAAACTGTGAGCAAAAACACATATTGGCTGAAGGATTCTCATGGAAGTTGTTTGAAACGACCGTGGAATGTAATTCACCTTAAAAAATATTATCAGTAGAAAGAATTTTCTGGTATTCTTGGAGAAAGCATTTTATTAAACGTGGTCATCCAAAGTTTCTTCTTCATTATTAATCCAAAGGACATTTATGCGAACCAATTCTTCTGATCACGCCATTTCAACGCTGATCCAGGGTCATTCCTTCCGAGGATGATCCCGACTTTCCGAAGTCAGGCCCAAGTGGTCACCTTACGAGGTCAAGTCATGCCTTTTCAACGCTGACTCTGGGTCACTCCTTCCGAGGATGATCCCGGCTTTCCGAAGTCAGGCTCAAGTAGCCAGCCTTCCGAGGCGTGATTATGCTAGCTGATCCGGATCATTCCTTCCGAGGGTGGTCCCAACTCTTCGTGAGTTAGGCTCAAGTAGCCAGCCTTCCGAGGCCTGGTCATGCTTTCTGAATCTGATCACGGATCATTCCTTCCGAGGGTGGTCCTGACTCTTCGTGAGTTAGGCTCAAGTAGCCAGCCTTCAAAGGCCTGGTCATGCTTTCCGAATCTGATCACAGATCATTCCTTCCGAGGGTGGTCCCGACTCTTCGTGAGTTAGGCTCAAGTAGCCAGCCTTCCGAGGCCTGGTCATGCTTTCCGAAGCTGATCACGGATCATTCCTTCCGAGGGTGGTCCCAACTTTACGTAAGTCAGGCTCAAGAAGCCAGGTCATGCTAAGCTAATCACGGATCATTCCTTTCACGAGGGTGATCCCGGATTGTTCCTTCTGAGGAATGATCCCGACTTTCCGAAGTCAGGCTCCAGTAGCCATCTTTTTAAGGCAACATCTTTCTAAGGCAGCATTCGGATCAAGTACGATGGAATTAATCAATAAAATAACTCAAGGATCAGATTACACCGAGGACTATTAATCGAAGTTCAAAGATTATCTGTAAATCAACATCTCAAGGTATCTGATCAAGTATTAAAGTTCCTTCCAAATACTTTTTCATCAGAAGTATTTCAGTAGAAGTCAATTTACAAAGTTTGATCAAAGATATATACATCTAATCAATTATGAATTGGTTAGAAGATGATAGTTAACATTATGAAAGATACTATTCTGTCAAAACTATATAAAATAAATAAATAAATAAATAAAAAGAAAAAGAAAAAGAAAGAGGTAGATGGATCAACATCTGTAGCATTACCAGATGGATCAACATCAACAATATCATCAGCAGCAGTCTCTTCATCTCCTTGAGCAGGTATGTCACGCCCTCCCAGCCGGTACCCTATCTGGCATACCCGAGAGTGTGATCCACAGCCCGAAGATCAGGTATCGAGTGATCAACCTCCCACATAAACAATAACATAATCATGAACAATCATAATAAAAGTGCGGAAGATAAATCATAGATCCAATAAAGAAAGAATGAATCATAAATGAATCAGAATAGTAGATATAATCAAAGTATCAAACAGATAAGTAAAGTGAGGCAAAAATCCCACTTTACAACCAGCGGAAAAGTAGCTCTAAAGAGAATAAACTAAATAAAATCTAATCCCAGTAGCTAGTACATTGGGTAACTAAATTGTTCTCCACTTTATAGACAACATCCTTGTAAGTGTAAATCTCATAAATGGCACAAGGACGCTTCCACTCAATGGTCGGACTAAGCATCGTACGGAGCATAACCACTCGCGGGATCTTCAGAGTAATTGTGGTAACCGCAATCACCTTCCCCGGAGATATGCCTCTTCGCCTTGCGCTTCTTCATAGGGACCGTCATAGTACTCAGTACCTGCAGGATAGTCTAACAACATTGTACAATAAAGGAATGAGTTTCAAAGAAACTCAGTAAGGCAGTTAAAAATCCATAATAACATAAATGGCAGGATTCCAGAACAAACATAAATGCAATATGATATGAGACAAGCAATGAATGAATGAATCTAACTCTATGTATGATGGTCTCTATTCGCAGACATGCTTTAAGTCATAGCACCGTACTTCTTTAGGAAAGTCCACTCACATCCTCAACCATTTAAGATATCTTGGATTCTCTCACGGATCATTTCACCGGTCTTGAGCAGCCGATTGGTAATGGGTCCTTCATCCCTCGGGACAAACCATGGCAGGGGGTTAAGTCAACACACTCTCTCACAACCATTTGGTATAAGTACTTGGCGCATGTCGGGGTAAAACCTAGCCAAATGCAAGTCTTCTACTTAGTTACATCAAGTCAGATCCAGATACTTCCATTCCTCGTCCCGACGATCCTTTCCGGTATCCTTCACACTAGAGTCCTCATAGTCCCTGACTACGGACTCATCAACCCTATTGATCATCCACATATGGTAAACGGGAAGCTCTCACGTCCTCTCACGGGTTGGTTACCGGTCTTAAGCGCCCGTGAGCCCAAGTCTAACCATATGCAACCCTACCAATAAATGGCCCCCACAATGTGATTCCTGTCCTCTCACGGGTTGGTTACCGGTCTTGAGCGCCCATGAATCCCCATTGCTACCACGGGTCGTTCGGTCTCAATACCCCTCCGATTAGGGTCGACATAACAGGACATCCTAGCCAAACACTACTAGACAATCCTAGATATGTCATCCAACAGTTTAGGAAGGTGTCCAGAGGGCATCTCCGGAAACATCCCATAATATTCCCGTAGTAGTCCAAGAACAGAAATGTCAAAAGGACACCTCTCCTTTCCAAACCATACTTAAGCATACACATGCATCAATTCATATCATCACATATATGGTAACTTCATATATGGAAAGAAATCAATAATTACAATCACTTTTATAACATTGGTAAGTAAATCATACATGAATCAATTTAATATGAATAAGTAATGCTACTGTAATCAAAGTTATGCAACAGTAGTATATCATTGTAAGAATCTAATTTAGGAATCATATCTATGATATTCAAATATAGAAACTAGATTCATGCTATCTATGTAATTAAGGAAATAACCATCCTTACCTTTTATAACTCGTAAAGGAATCCTAAGAAATCAAGTAAGATCTTGGCAAACTTGAGAAGAAGGTCCTAAACAAGTATATACAACATATTAGGAAAGATCCCTAACAGAAAAGATACCAAAACATCCAACACAGACCAATTCTGGAGTTGCTTTGTACTCATTGGTCGAGTGGATTGGTCGATTGGTCCGATCGACCAATCGAGTCGACCAATGCGATGACGATAACCTATAAAATCAGAGTTTTAAGATATGAAATCCGAATTTGGTGGTTCAAAAGGGTACTAATCAAGGGGTAGACTACCTCAGTAGTATTCTAACATATAGGGGACCTCAAAACACCAATCAAATCAAGATATCAAGATCCAAATTAGGAAACAAAAAGTTACCATAATTAAATCAACCATGGATCTTGATGAATTTGAAATAGAAAACAAAGACAATAACAATAGGAGGATGGATCATTGCTTCAGGTAAAGGTATCATGAAAACATACTTAGATCCTCAAAGAACAAGGCTTAGAAGCATAAATCTAAATAAGGAAATAAAACCTACCATATATGTAACTACCATGCATCATGAAGAACACATAGTAAGGTAGAAGAGAACACTAGAGATCTATAGATTATGGATTATGGAAGGAAAACACTGTAATTAACTACTAACATGATCAACATAGAAGATCCAAAGAGATCAGAATTCAGATTAGAAGTTTAACAAAGATTAGATCATGGTTTGATCATGATTCCTTCAAAAGCTTGCAATGATCATGGTTAAGATCATTGTTCTAGCCTCAAATCCTTAGGATGATCATGAGAACATGTTCGAGAGATGTTTGCAACAGAGAATGCAGCATCTCTTCTCTGTCTCAACTCAAAAAGGAAAGAAAAACAAAGATGGAGGAGAAGAAGAGAGAGTAGACATACCTTTTGATGCAAAAAGAAGAGTTTCGACGAAGATCCGTCAAGAAAACACCAAGGATGCAAGAGAGATGACTTGCAGAGGTCTTTGGTTAGTTCCAGAGAGTTTGGAGGCAGCAAATACGAAGTGGACTCGAGATTGGACTTAAATAGAGCAAGAACAACCTAATTGCCAAAGACAGCACTCATTGGTCGAGTGGATTGGTCGACTGGCCCGATCGACCAATCGATCGTCCAACCAATGCGACGACAAGACCAAAACAGGGAATTGAAGGTCCAGATCAAATCCAATCCTAAAGGGGTTTTGCACACAAGTCAAGTGACTTACCTAATAGGTAGAAATGCCTTCAAACCAAGATAGAGAGCACTCCAAGTCCATCAACTAATTAGATCTTCATCAGGATTCAGTTTCCAAAAATAGAACCTCATCATCAACTTTCATGGATTCAAAGCCAGACACCAAGTCCTCCACTGGGATGGCCCAAAGCTGACTTCTTACTTTACTTCGGGTCATCGGACCTACAAATAACAAGGTTTCCGGGTCAAGGTTAGGGCTGGGTTTTACATTCTCCCCCCTTAAAGAAATTTCGTCCCCGAAATTGAAAGCGTACTGTGCTTCCAAAGAGGTAAGGAAACTTCTCCTTCATATCTTCTTCCTTCTCCCAAGAAGCTTCTTGAGGGGTATGGTTCTTCCACCGAATCTTCACCAAAGGAATGGTGCGATTCCGCAGCTGCTTGTCCTTCCTATCCAAGATTTGGCCGGTTCTTCATCATAGGTCAAATCAGCACTAAGTCCTTCAGGTGCTTGCTGCAAAATGTGTTCCGGATTCTCTATGTATTTTCGGAGCATCGAAATATGAAACACATTGTGAACACCAGCAAGAGGCGGAGGTAATGCTAATCGATACGCAACAGGTCCAACCTTTTCCAAAATCTCGAAAGGTCCAATGTAACGAGGGCTAAGCTTTCCCTTAACATTGAATCTCATCACACCCTTCATTGGTGAGACCTTGGAAAGACTTTCTCTCCAACTTGAAATTCCAAATCGGTCCTTCTCTTATCAGCATAAGATTTTCTGTCTCGATCGGGCGAGACTTAATCCTTTCTCTTATCATATCTACCATAGCACTTGTAGCTTCAATCATCTCGGGACCTAAGACTTTTCTTTCACTGTCTCGATCCAGTACAAAGGTGTCCTACAAGTCTTGCCATACAAAGCCTTGAATGGAGCCATGCCTATTGTTGCTTGATAAGCGTTGTTATAGGCAAACTCAACCAAAGCTAGGTGTTCATCCCAATTACCACCCATATCCACCACACAAGACACGAGCATGTCTTCCAATGTCTGAATTGTCCGCTCGGATTGTCCATCGGCTGTGGATGATGAGCCGTACTCAAGTTCAATTGGGTTCCCAAGGCCTTCTGCAAACTATTCCAAAACCTTGAGGTGAACCTAGGATCACGATCCGAAACAATACTCAATGGCACACCATGCAGACGAACCACATTATCCACATAAAGCCTTGCTAGCTTATCCGGAGTATGAGTGATCTTCATAGGAATGAAATGGGCTGATTTGGTCAACCTATCAACAATCACCCACACGGTGTCATTGCCTTTACTTGTCCGAGGCAAGCTAGTCACAAAGTCCATGGAGATATCCTCCCACTTCCAACTAGGAATAGGAAGGGGCTGAAGTAATCCAGATGGAGGTTGTCGAACGGCTTTCACACGTTGGCAAGTCTCACACTTGGCAACAAAATCATCAACATCCGCCTTTAGACCAATCCACCAAAAATGTTCCTTCAAGTCTTTGTACATCTTGGTGCTTCCCGGGTGTATAGTAAAGACCGATTGGTGTGCTTCCTTCAATATTTCTTTCTTAACTTCTTCGTTTGCGAGGCACGCACGGTCTTCCTCTAAACAACAAAGCACCATCCATGGATATACCAAAGTCGGGGTCCGACTCGGGATTCGAAGAAATCTTCTCAACTTTGATCAAAAACTCTTGATCGGAACTTCTGTGAGCCACAATCTTATCTCTAAGACCAGATCTTGCCGTCATGGCGAGAAAGAATAAAATCGGAGTTCTCGGGGATGATTTCCAAATCAAAACTCTCAATAGAAGACCACAATGGTAAACTCAAAGCATTCAAATCCAAAGTCTTCTCTGGTTCTTCCTACTAAGAGCATCAGCAACAACATTTGCTTTCCCAGGGGTGATCTTGAATATCACAATCATAATCGGAGACTAGTTCCAACCATCTCCTTTGTCTCATGTTCAACTCCTTTTGGGTAAAGAAGTATTTCAAACTCTTATGATCCGTGAAAATGGCAATCTTCTCACCGTAAAGGTAATGTCTCCAAATCTTCAAAGCAAAGACAACGGCGGCAAGTTCTAGATCGTGAGTGGGGTAATTCCGCTCATAATCCTTCAATTGCCGAGAAGCATAGGCTACGACCTTGCCATGTTGCATCAGTACACAACCCAAACCAATCTTTGACGCATCGGTATAAATTTGTCATACCACCGGAACTATCGGTATAGTCAAAACCGGGGCACTTGTCAATCTATCTTTCAACTCTTGGAAATTCTTCTCACAAGGCGTCGGACCAAACAAACTTTTCTTCTTTCCTGGTCAACTTAGTCATAGGAGCAGCCAACCGAGAAAAGTTCTCAATAAACCTTCGGTAGTAACCCGCCAATCCAAGAAAACTTCTTATTTCCGTTCTCGACTTCGGTCTTTCCCAATCAGCCACAGACTTGGACCTTTTCGGGATCGACACGAATACCTTCGGCTGAAACTACATGACCAAGGAATACCACTCTTTTAAGCCAGAAATCACACTTGCTAAACTTAGCGAACAACTTCTTTTCTGCAACCTTTGCAAAGTGAAACTTAGATGACTCGCATGCTCTTCATCGCTCTTCGAATAGATCAAGATGTCATCAATGAAAACAATCACGAACTTATCAAGCACATCATGAAATACTCGGTTCATGAGGTCCATGAACACCGCAGGAGCATTGGTCAATCCGAAGGGCATGACTCTAAACTCGTAGTGACCATACCGCGTTCGGAAAGCTGTCTTGAAGATATCACTAGACTTCACTTTCAATTGGTGATATCCGGACCTTAAGTCAATCTTTGAGAACACAACTGCACCCTTCAACTGATCGAAGAGATCATCGATTACGGGCAGCGGATATCTATTCTTGATAGTCAACTTATTCAACTCACGGTGAGTCGATGCACAAGCGCATACTACCATCTTTCTTCTTGACGAACAAGACCGGAGCTCCCCAAGGTGACACACTAGGCTGCACGAAACCTCTATCAATGAGCTCATTCAACTGATTTTGCAACTCTTTCAACTCGGTAGGAGCCATCTGTACGGAGCTTTAGATACCGGAGCAGCACCAGGGACGAGATCAATAGAGAATTCGACATCTCTGTCCGGGAGGCACTCCCGATAGATCATCGGGGAAGACATCAACAAAGTCGCAGACAACTCGACTTCATCGACTCTTTTCTCCACTATACCCTTGCCTTCAGATGAAGCATCATCCACTAGGGCATAGACTTGCATCGGTCAGACAGCACCTTCTTACAAACCCTTCTCTTTTCACCCTGAAATTCAAAGACCGGACTTCCACAAATATGGAACTGAATCTTCTTTGAGGAACAAAGGAACACAGCCTTGTGGGCTGTCAACCAATCAATTCCCAAAATAACATCGAAGTCCTTCATGTCAAGAATCACAAAATTGGCTTCCAAGTTCTTCTCACCAATCAACACGGGACATTTAGATAACCCCTTATCTAGTTTCACAATGAGGACAGTAGGTGTACTAATCAATAAACAACTAGACAACTTCTCGGGGCTTAGGTTAGTCTTCTTGATGAATGCGAGATGACATGAACGAATGAGATGCACCCGTATCAAATAAGACAAATGCGAAATAGAAGCGACTAACAATGTACCTGTAATCACATCATGGCTTCGATCCTGCTCAAGACCGGAAATACCGAAAACTCTACCGGAGGGAGGAGCAGGAGCACTCTTCACCATCGGGGGCAGGCTCTTTGGGCGGGGCCGCCGGACAGAGCACGAGCAAAATGACCAGCTTGCTTGCGGTAGAAGCAAACAGGATTGCTGGATCCAACGGGGGTGGCTGCAACTTGAGGGCTTCGAACAAAAGGCCTTGCACTTGCACTTGCTGGTGGTCGGTTTCCGCCATATCTTGTCTAAACCGGCCGGGCTGCTGAAAACCCGTGTTCGACCTACACTCTTAGCCCGAAAGGTAGGAGTGGGGTAGGGTGTAGGTCTCACAAAACGACGGTCATTACGATCCACCAAACCAGAATTCCTTGATTGCCAAGGCTTTTGCACACGAGCACTTTCCTTCTCTGTTTCTTCCAACTTCTTCGAGTTCTCGCACCACTTGAGCATAGCTCACTATAGGCTGGACTGTGAGGTAAGCTTTAATGGCGGGCGCGAGTCCTTTGAAGAACTTCTTTGCTTTCGCGAGGTCATCCTTGAGAGAATCTGGAGCAAAGAAATGAAGCTCCTCGAACTTCTGTTGGTACTCCAACACAGACAGAGTTCCTTGAGTCAGAATCATAAACTCAGCTTCCTTCGCATCTTTTACCGCCTCGGGAAAGTAATTCATACAAAAAGCCTCTTTGAATAACTCCCAAGTTACAACTCCTGCATGCAAACCTTCCAAAAACGGGACGAGTGGAGATCCACCATGCATCGGCTTCTTGTTGCAACTTCTGTTCAGCAAACAAAATCTTCGAGCTTCCGAGCATTGCAGATGTCGGAAAGCCTTCTCCAACTCACGAAGCCACTTGTTAGGAAACAAGGGGTCCTTGGTAACTCCGGTGAAAGTGGGTACTTGCATCTTGAGAAAACTCTCCATCGAGCGAGTATGAGGAGTTCCAGCTAAACCTCCCGCATTCGGGAGCTGCGGCATGAGGATTCACATTAGCACCAGCCCGGGTCTCATTATGCGAGTCATGAAACCCACCAACATCTGGTTGAACCGAGCTGCTTGTTGCTGCATCATATTGCCCATAATATTGGCAATATCTCCGAAACTTCCAACATTCGGGGCACCGGGGATCTCATGAGTACCCCGATCAACATTTGGTATCCCACCACCTCCATGAGGTACTTCACCACCTCCCCGAGGTATTTCACCACCTCCATGACCACTTTGGATTCACCACGCCCACTTCTCAGAGTAACCATTCTGCAAAACCGAGAACATCAAAATACCGAATTTCGAAGATTCAACATAAACCACAAGTCCAAATGATTTGAAAACTTAAATCATGCTCAAATATATCCATATAGTCATCAAACAATATTCCATAAGGCAAAAATCACATTTTCCAAAAATTCAACAGCAAATGAGGTCTCTGTGACCATTGGTCGAGTGATTGGTCGACTGACCCAGTCGACCAATGAGTCGACCAATGCCGACAGAATGCGAAAATTCGCATTATAAGCCTCATTTTCACATTCCAACCTCATTCTAACTTCTTCCAAAGGTGAGAGAGCTCTAGGGAAAATCTCCAAGAGTTCCCACAAGTGTTCTTGAGGTGATTTAGTGCTTCAACAACAACACCACAACACACCATCTTCACAAACAAGGTAAACCTCTTAATCTTCCTTCCATTTTCATCTTCTCATGCTTGCATTTCAATAAAACCATGCTTTACTTGTATCCAATGCTAGAAATCATGCTTAGGAATGCTTAGAAACATATTCCTTAGGTTTTAAACACAATGCCATGCATAGACAACAAGTTTTAACATATTGGTGCTCATCTCGCAAAGTTTTATACCGAAATCGATATCTTTAGAAAAATTTCGTTTTCTCCCAAACCGCTTGAAATTTTCGCACGAGATCAAATGCTACATGCTCAAGATGACATTGTAGATAGGTCCATACAATTTGATTTAACAAATTTCAACTTTTCAAAAATCCAATTTTGACCTAAATTGCAAAATCCCCAAATTTCCTTCTTGCTGAATTTTTCGCTTTAATCCAAGTTTTCGATTGATTTCCATCAAACAAACTTCATAGACATGAAATTCCAAGTATTGCGCACATGCTAGTATGTTCAAATCAAATTTCCCCCAAATTTGAAATTTTCCGAAAAATTACGAAAATACCCTTTTGGCTCAAATCTTAAAATAGCACTAATTGGAATTGTCTCTTGTCTCTTTCACAGATATACGATGCAAAGGGGAGGGCGAGGACGAGGTAGAGGTCGTGGTCGCATCGTAGGTGCTCTTAGGGGCGAGAGGTCGGGTTCCTTGAGCCTAGACGGGAGGTTAGGAGACCGGACATGTTTGACACACCTCGGGCCGAGTTCTGTACGAGGCCTACTTCGATTCTTTGCAATATTGAGATGGGACGTCTACTTCACTTACGCCAGCTCGAGCCTTTAGGATTCGGCAGAGGTTCGACACATTGCGGTGGACTCATCTCTTCACCGAGGATCTGCCGGTATACCGGGAACTAGTGAGGTTGTTCTTCAGCAACCTTACTTACACGAGGAGGCTCGAGGCCAAGGACATCCACTTAGACTTGTCCTCGGGAGCGGGGTCTTCCGGACTCGGATTCGCTTCTCTACCCGGACACTTTGGCTGAGATCTTGCCGGGTTCCTTACTATCCACGGCGGTGTGTGTGGATACTGCGAGGAGCAGATCCGGACGAGCCATCGATGCCGTACGAGCTTCGCGAGATATGCTCTACGCTATGGGATAGCCGTCGATGCTTCACACCGTGGACCAGCGGACGGATGACGGATTCTGCACGGATTATCGGTCGCATAGTCGGCCGAAACATTATGCGAAAGCCGGACATCACCATCGGGTCACGGTGATGGAGGCCTTAGTCATCTACCGCATCTACATGGGCTTCGAGATCGATCTCTCCTACATCATTCAGCGGGTCATCTTGGACTTAGTTCTGCGGCCTAGCATGCGGAACCTTTGCTATGGGAGGCTCCGACTTTGATCTTCAGGCATTTCGGGGTGAGTTTCGAGGATACACCGGTGGACACTGGATCACAAGGATACTCTATTGGGACTCGGACCATTCGTCGGATGAGACTACGACGATCGGAGAGATCTCCTGGTCCGGAGGGTGAGGATGATGATGAATCGGAGGATGAGGATCGGGGATCGAGAGGATGGAGGAGAGGATATCGGTCCAGATAGTGATGATCAGGCCGGAGATGATGCGGATATGCGCGAGGCTGAGCTCCGTGCATCACGAGTTTCCTTCATCACACTTCGAGGCGGTGGCCCTTCACATGCGAGTTCCGGAGACTTCGGATCTTGGAGCACGGATGAGATCGATGACTTCCATGCTAGAGAGAATGGAGGTCGGACGGAGGAGCAGGTGTACGAGAGGATGGAGTCACGACGGGATAGGATAGAGCATCGGGTGACTCAGCTAGCGAGAGGAGTTCGGAGCATACGAGAGATCGGAGAAGATCACCTAGATAGACTGTACCTTAGGATTTCCATTTATGCATTTCAGATGTAATCATTGTAAAAACTTTTGAAATTAATGAAGTTCATTTTGTTCCTCTTTAATTATTGTATGTTATGCAACTTTCTTTTCCTTGCATTAGTGACATTTGTTCAAGTATAATTATGGTATGTTATTCAGAAATGTTCTGTTATGCCTCAAAGGTCAAGTTTCTAATTCAGTGTTCTATTATTCACTTCTAAGAGTAGAAGAGTCATTTCGGATCAATGACTCGGGAATGTTCAGTTGTTGTCTTTTGTGGTTAGGATCTCCTCGAACCAAAGGCTACGATACCAATCATCACGCCCTCCCGGCCGGTACCCTATCTGGCATACCCGAGAGTGTGATCCACAGCCCGAAGATCAGGTATCGAGTGATCAACCTCCCACATAAACAATAACATAATCATGAACAATCATAATAAAAGTGCGGAAGATAAATCATAGATCCAATAAAGAAAGAATGAATCATAAATGAATCAGAATAGTAGATATAATCAGAGTATCAAACAGATAAGTAAAGTGAGGCAAAAATCCCACTTTACAACCAGCGGAAAAGTAGCTCTAAAGAGAATAAACTAAATAAAATCTAATCCCAGTAGCTAGTACATTGGGTAACTAAATTGTTCTCCACTTTATAGACAACATCCTTGTAAGTGTAAATCTCATAAATGGCACAAGGACGCTTCCACTCAATGGTCGGACTAAGCATCGTACGGAGCATAACCACTCGCGGGATCTTCAAAGTAATTGTGGTAACCGCAATCACCTTCCTGGAGATATGCCTCTTCGCCTTGCGCTTCTTCATAGGGACCGTCATAGTACTCGGTCACTGCGGGATAGTCTAACAACATTGTACAATAAAGGAATGAGTTTCAAAGAAACTCGGTAAGGCGATTAAAAATCCATAATAACATAAATGGCAGGATTCCAGAACAAACATAAATGCAATATGATATGAGACAAGCAATGAATGAATGAATCTAACTCTATGTATGCTGGTCTCTATTCGCAGACATGCTTTAAGTCATAGCACCGTACTTCTTTAGGAAAGTCCACTCACATCCTCAACCATTTAAGATATCTTGGATTCTCTCACGGATCATTTCACCGGTCTTGAGCAGCCGATTGGTAATGGGTCCTTCATCCCTCGGGACAAACCATGGCGGGGGTTAAGTCAACACACTCTCTCACAACCATTTGGTATAAATCTTTGGCGCATGTCGGGGTAAAACCTAGCCAAATGCAAGTCTTCTACTTAGTTACATCAAGTCAGATCCGAGATACTTCCATTCCTCGTCACTGACGATCCTTTCCGGTATCCTTCACACTAGAGTCCTCATAGTCCCTGACTACGGACTCATCAACCCTATTGATCATCCACATATGGTACACGGGAAGCTCTCACGTCCTCTCACGGGTTGGTTACCGGTCTTAAGCGCCCGTGAGCCCAAGTCTAACCATATGCAACCCTACCAATAAATGGCCCCCACAATGTGATTCCTGTCCTCTCACGGGTTGGTTACCGGTCTTGAGCGCCCATGAATCCCCATTGCTACCACGGGTCGTTCGGTCTCAATACCCCTCCGATTAGGGTCCGACATAACAGGACATCCTAGCCAAACACTACTAGACAATCCTAGATATGTCATCCAACAGTTTAGGAAGGTGTCCAGAGGGCATCTCCGGAAACATCCCATAATATTCCCGTAGTAGTCCAAGAACAGAAATGTCAAAAGGACACCTCTCCTTTCCAAACCATATTTAAGCATACACATGCATCAATTCATATCATCACATATATGGTAACTTCATATATGGAAAGAAATCAATAATTACAATCACTTTTATAACATTGGTAAGTAAATCATACATGAATCAATTTAATATGAATAAGTAATGCTACTGTAATCAAAGTTATGCAACAGTAGTATATCATTGTAAGAATCTAATTTAGGAATCATATCTATGATATTCAAATATAGAAACTAGATTCATGCTATCTATGTAATTAAGGAAATAACCATCCTTACCTTTTATAACTCGCAAAGGAATCCTAAGAAATCAAGTAAGATCTTGGCAAACTTGAGAAGAAGGTCCTAAACAAGTATATACAACATATTAGGAAAGATCCCTAACAGAAAAGATACCAAAACATCCAACACAGACCAATTCTGGAGTTGCTGTACTCATTGGTCGAGTGGATTGGTCGACTGGTCGAGTCGACCAATCGAGTCGACCAATGCGAGACGATAGCCTATAAAATCAGAGTTTTAAGATATGAAATCCGAATTTGGTGGTTCAAAAGGGTACTAATCAAGGGGTAGACTACCTCAGTAGTATTCTAACATATAGGGGACCTCAAAACACCAATCAAATCAAGATATCAAGATCCAAATTAGGAAACAAAAAGTTACCATAATTAAATCAACCATGGATCTTGATGAATTTGAAATAGAAAACAAAGACAATAACAATAGGAGGATGGATCATTGCTTCAGGTAAAGGTATCATGAAAACATACTTAGATCCTCAAAGAACAAGGCTTAGAAGCATAAATCTAAATAAGGAAATAAAACCTACCATATATGTAACTACCATGCATCATGAAGAACACATAGTAAGGTAGAAGAGAACACTAGAGATCTATAGATTATGGATTATGGAAGGAAAACACAGTAATTAACTACTAACATGATCAACATAGAAGATCCAAAGAGATCAGAATTCAGATTAGAAGTTTAACAAAGATTAGATCATGGTTTGATCATGATTCCTTCAAAAGCTTGCAATGATCATGGTTAAGATCATTGTTCTAGCCTCAAATCCTTAGGATGATCATGAGAACATGTTCAGAGATGTTTGCAACAGAGAATGCAGCATCTCTTCTCTGTCTCAACTCAAAAAGGAAAGAAAAACAAAGATGGAGGAGAAGAAGAGAGAGTAGACATACCTTTTGATGCAAAAAGAAGAGTTTCGACGAAGATCCGTCAAGAAAACACCAAGGATGCAAGAGAGATGACTTGTAGAGGTCTTCGGTTCGTTCCAGAGAGTTTGGAGGCAGCAAATACGAAGTGGACTCGAGATTGGACTTAAATAGAGCAAGAACAACCTAATTGCCAAAGACAGCACTCATTGGTCGAGTGGATTGGTCGACTGGCCCAGTCGACCAATCGGTCGACCAATGCGACAACAAGACCAAAACGAGGGAATTGAAGGTCCAGATCAAATCCAATCCTAAAGGGGTTTTGCACACAAGTCAAGTGACTTACCTAATAGGTAGAAATGCCTTCAAACCAAGATAGAGAGCACTCCAAGTCCATCAACTAATTAGATCTTCATCAGGATTCAGTTTCCAAAAATAGAACCTCATCATCAACTTTCATGGATTCAAAGCCAGACACCAAGTCCTCCACTGGGATGGCCCAAAGCTGACTTCTTACTTTACTTCGGGTCATCGGACCAAAAAAAAAAAAGTTTTCCGGTTTTAGTTTAGGGTTGTTTTTTTACAAGGTAAGTTATCATCATCATTGTCATCTGAACCACTGGCAGAATGATCTGGGCTAGAGCTAGAGGAGTCACTCATATCATTGTCAGAATCATCTTCTGATGAGCAATCAGAGTTGGGATACTTCAAATTCCTAAGATCAAAAAAGGTTCTGGAAGGGAAAAATTCTGGGGATAACAGCTTGAAATCTAAACCAGGATGAATCTTAAGGATTTCTGAAAAAATTTTGCCAGAGCAATCCTTTACCATATTCTTGCAAAACCCTAGGAAAGTTGGATTATCTCCAACTTCCTTCATTGAGGAGGTAACTGAATTTAAGACTATCTGGTTTTCACTTTGTATTCTTCTCTTCTCAACTTCAAACTGTTTCCTCTCTGCTTCTAAATCTTCATGCAGTAAAGTTTTGAATTTTAAAGTTTCATCCAGGAGAGCATGAAGACTTTCTTTCTCTTTAGAAACCAAACTAAAGGAAGCATCGAGATTATCCTTTTCTGCTGTTATTTCATTGAGTCTTAACCCCAAATCATTATTTTTATCCTCCAAAGCAGACTTCTCCAGCAAAATTGAACTGAAAGCTTTCACATGATATTCTTGAGCCAACTCTAAAGTTGTATTTAGCTTTTCAATCTCATTGAACTTTTCCTGGAGTTCATTCTTTTCTTTCTCAATACTTTGTGACAAGACCAAGGCTCTAGTTAACTTTCCTTTAAAATCTTCTCTTTCATCTGTGGCAATCCTAGCCCTGTCAAGGGCATCATTCTTTAACATTTCAAGCTGAAAAAGCTCATCCCTATAATTCAAAACGGCTTCTCTCAACATAGGAACTTCTTCCTACAATTCAGCACAATGGTCAGAGCAAATTTCATAATCAGTATGCAAACTATCAAGATCATTCATCAAATCTATCTCTCTGAACTCAGCTGCTGTTAATTTTCTCTCTGAAGATCCCAATTTTCTTCGAAGATCCTGTACCTCATTAACCAATTCGAAGTTCTTTTTGATCAGTTCATCATTTTCCTGAGACAAAGTTTTTTCTCTCTCCAATACTTCAGAAAATGCATTGAAGGCAGCCCCAAAACATATGTTGATCAATCAATAAATATATATATATATATATATATATATATATATATATTAAAAACAATATAAATAATCAAATCAATAGTAAATTAATTCTAAATAAAAGAAAGGGAAAAAGGTCTAATTCTTACCCCCACCCATGAGAATAAAGGTCAGAATCAGACATTCGTGCAGTATTCCTCTTGTCGCGGGGGATTCTGCCTTTTGTGCCCCACTCTCTAGCAACCTCCCAATTACGGCTGGCCGTATGATTTTCTTTTAAAAACCACTCAGGGTGGAAAGGATTCCCGGAATCAGCATTGCTCATGGTATCATCAACCTAGTCAGGGGCTGGTTGGAGGTCAGCTGTAAAACCCAGCCCTAACCTTGACCCGGAAACCTTGTTATTTGTAGGTCCAATGACCCGAAGTAAAGTAAGAAGTCAGCTTTGGGCCATCCCAGTGGAGGACTTGGTGTCTGGCTTTGAATCCATGAGAGTTGATGATGAGGTTCTATTTATGGAAACTGAATCTTGATGAAGATCGGATTAGTTGATGGACTTGGAGTGCTCTCTATCATGGTTTGAAGGCATTTCTACCTATTAGGTAAGTCACTTGATATGTGTGCAAAACCCCTTTAGGATTGGATTTGATATGGGTCTTCAATTCCCTGTTTAGGAGTTACTGAACTGATTGGTCGACTGGACCAGTCGACCAATCCACTCGACCAATGGGTTCTGTCTTTGGCAATTAGGTCTTGCTTGCTCTATTTAAGTCCAATCTCGAGTCTACTTCGTATTTGCTGCCTCCAAACTCTTTGGAACGAACCAAAGACCTCTGCAAGTCATCTCCCTTGCATCCTTGGTGTTTTTCTTGACGGATCTTCGTCAAAACTCTTCCTTTTGCATCAAAGGTAAGTCTACACTCTCTTCTTCTCTTCCATCTCTGTTTTTCTTTCCTTTTTGAGTTGAGACAGTAGAGGAGATGCTGCATTCTCTGTTGCAAACATCTCTGGACTTGTCTCTCATGAACTTCCTAAGGATTAATGGCTAATGCAATGATCTTAACCATGATCATTGAAAGCTTTTGAAGGAATCATGATCAAATCATGATCTTGTCTTTGTTCATCTTTTGATTTGAATTCTGATCTTCTTAGATCTACTATATTGATCATGTTAGTAGTCAATTGCTGTGTTTTCTTTTCATGATCCATGATCTATCAATCTCTAGTTGTTTCTCTTCTACCATACCATGCTTTCTTCATGAATCATGATAGTTACATATATGGTAGGTTTTGTTTCCTTATTTAGATTTATGCTCTTAGGTCTATTTTCTTGAAGATCTAAGTATGCCTTCCATGATATCTTTATCTGAATCAATGATTCATTCTCCTATTGTTCTTGTCTATGATTTCTATCTTGAATTCTTCAAGAACCATGATTGATCTAATTATGGTAACTTTTTGTTTCCTAATTTGTATCTTGAAGACTTGATTCGATTAGTGTTTTGAGGTCCCCTATATGTTAGGATACTACTAATGTAGTTTACCCCTTGATTAGTACCCTTTTGAACCACCAAATTCGGATTTTATATCTTAAAACTCTGATTTTGTAGGCTACTGTCTTCATTGGTCGACTGGGGCAGTAGACCAATCCAATCGACCAATGAGTACAGCAACTCCAGAATTGGTCTGTTTTGGATGTTTTGGTATCTTTTCTGTTAGGGATCTTTCCTAATATGTTGTATACACTTGTTTAGGACCTTCTTCTCAAGTTTGTCAAGATCTTACTTGATTTCTTAGGATTCCTTTGCAAGTTATAAAAGGTAAGGATGGTTACTTCTTTAACAACATAAATTGCATATCTTAGTTTCTATATTTGAATCTTGTTAATTTATTTCTTTAATTAGATTCTTACAATGATATACTACTGTTGCATAACTTTGATTACAGTAGCATTACTTATTCATATTAAATTGATTCATGTATGATTTACTTACCAATTGTATACAAGTGATTGTAATTATTGATTTCTTTCCATATATGAAGTTACCATATATGTGATGTTATGAATTGATGCTTCTGTATGCTTAAGTATGGTTTGGAAAGGAGAGGTGTCCTTTTGACACTTCTATCCTTGGACTACTATAGGAATATTATGGGATGTTTCCGGAGATGCCCTCTGGACACCTTCCTAAACTGTTGGATGACATATCTAAGACTGTCTAGTAGTGTTGGGCTAGGATGTCCCGTTATGTCAGACCCTAATCGGAGGGGTATTGAGACCGAACGACCCGTGGTAGAAATGGGGATTCATGGGCGCACAAGACCGGTAACCAACCCGTGAGAGGACAGGAATCACATTGTGGGGGCCATTTATTGGTAGGGTTGCATATGGATAGACTTGGGCTCACGGGCGCTCAAGACCGGTAACCAACCCGTGAGAGGACGTGAGAGCTTCCCGTTTACCATATGTGGATAACCAATAGGGTTGATGAGTCCGTAGTCAGGGACTATGAGGACTCTAGTGTGAAGGATACCGGAAAGGATCGTCAGGGACGAGGAATGGACGTATCTGGATCTAACTTGATGTAACTAAGTAGAAGACTTGCATTTGGCTAGGCTTAACCCTGACATGCGCCGGTACTTAGACCAATGGTGATGTGAGAGAGTGGTGACCTATACCCCCAGCCATGGAATGTCCCGAGGGATGCCGGACCCATTACCAACTGATGATGAGTGATTGAGACTTTCCTAAAGAAGTACGGTGCTATGACTTAAAGCATGTCTGCCAATAGAGACCAGCATATATAGAGTTAGATTCATACATTCATTGTTTGTCTCATACCATATTGCATTTATGTTTGTTCTGAAATCCTGCCATTTATGTTATTATGGATTTAACTGCCTTACTGAGTTTCTTTGGAACTCATTCCTTTATTGTACAATGTTTGTTAGACTATTCTACAGGTTCTGAATATCATGACGGCTCGTATGAAGAAGCGCAAGGAGAAGAGGCATATCTCCAAGAAGGTGATTGTGGTTACGACTATTACACTGAAGATCCCGCGAGTGGTTATGCTCCGTACGATGCTTAGTCCGACCATAGAGTGGAAGCGCCCTTGTGCCGTTTATGAGATTTATACTTATAGGGATATTGTCTATAAGATTGAGAACAATTTAGTTACCTATTGTACCTGCTATTGGGATTAGATTCTATCCTGTTTATTCTCTTTTTGAACTACTTTTCCGCTGGTTGTAGAGTGGGATTTCGCCTCACTTTACTTATTTGATTTAGATACTCTGATTATATTTAGTACTCTGATTTATATATGATTCATTCTTTCCTTATTTGGATCTATGGTTTATCTTTCGCACATCGATTATTATTGTTCATGATTATGTTATTGTTTATGTGGGAGGTTGATTACTCGATACCTGATCTTCGGGCTGTGGATCACACTCTCGGGTATGCCAGATAGGGTACCGGCTGGGAGGATGTGACATCAGCTATCTCAAGAATATTCTCAGGATTAACATTTACAGCAGCATCATTTGAACCAGTCTGCATGATGATATTTTCTTGGTTTTCATGACCATTTTGAGGGTCAATTACCATGAGAGCTTCAGGTGGGGCAGGATTATTCTCTGGTGGAGCTACTTCATGAATTTCCTGGGAAATATTCTGTTTATTTTCCTCCAAAGGAGGAGCATCTTGATCACTTTTCTCAAAAGGGGGAACATCAGTATCTGAGGCAGCAACAACATCAGTATCTGGGGCAGCAACATCCAACACAGGGATGGATAAAGGTAAAACGGAAATGGAAATTTCATTCACATAATCCTCGGCAACAACATCCAAAGGAGAGACGGGAACATCAGCATTTTCATCACATAATTGGTCAGCTATTTCCTCAATAATACCACCTGTAGCATGTATTAATATGTCTTCAGCAATTCTCTTCAGATGGTCAGAAGAATAGTCAAATAAATCCTTACCTTGACCTTCGTCCTCAACCATTTTTTTTGGGAAGACGGAAGTATCGTGAGGAATTTCTTCATGTGGACTATCTTCAACAGTGGGAATTTCTGTGGGGGCAGTATGAATTTCTTTTCTTCTTTTCTTCTTCTTCTTTGAACCAGACGAGCCCTGGTCAGAAACTGGACCTGTAGACCTAAGTCTGCATCTCACTGTATTGGAGGTTCTGGAGGTCCTCATCTTGGGACCAGGGGTCTTACTTGCAACTGTTTTCACAATTTGCACATCGGTATCTTCTCTGATGGCACTTTCTGGAGCCGGGATGGTTTTCTCCTGGTCAGGGGAATCTTTTTTAACAGTTTTTCTTTTTGAAGGATGACAGGCAGTGTGTTTCCTTTTCTTGGAGGGTTTAATAACCCTAGAATCGGATTTCTTTTCCTCTGAAGCACTTCTTCGGAGATCAGCAACATTAGGGATTGGACGAGCAATTACTTCTGATGGTAAAAATATATGATAATAAGTAAGGATTACAAAAAGAAAGAAAGGTATACAACAATTATTATCTTTACCTGGAAAAAGGCCGTGACTAATGAGACCTACATCTATCTTCAACTTGGCCGCATCTATGGGAGTTCCAGTGGGAATCATACTCCAGGTTATTCGGTCATATTCAGTAAGTACAGGACGTACTTTCAGAGGAGATAAGGATTCCAAGGAATGTAGGCACCATCGAGACCGGAAGTTTGGATTTGGAATGGCACAGAAGAAGTACTTTTCCCGCCATTGCTTGTTGTCATGGGGAATGGAAGAATCAATGAAAATTTTGGATTCTCTTCCCAGTTCACTCACAATGCAGGTTCTTCTGGCAAAGTGAAGGTATCCGCGTTCGTGGGATACTTTCAAGGTATAATAATTTCTGAAAAGGTCAACAGATGGGACACGATTCATCTGGAGAATAAACGCAAAAAAACAGTAAACCAGTCTCCAACTATTTGGAGTAAGCTGAGAGGGACATACATGATAATAGTCCAATAAAGATTGAACTACGGGAATCAGGGGGATTCTAAAACCTGAATCAAGGTGATCAAGGTAGATGGTGATAACACCTGGATCAACTGAGTAGGGACAGTCGGAGGAGTCAAGAACCCATATTCTAGCATCGGAAGGAAAATGGTAACTTTCCAAATAAAAATCCATATGGGATTTCTTTATTTTGGTGGGATACCACTCGGGACCAGCATGCTTTGGGTTCATTTTTTCTCTGGACATGTTGACAGGAGTATAAAGAAGGATGGCTTCATCGTGAGCATACGGAACAGGTTTCCAGTCTGAAGGATTATGCTGAGAGGAGGAAGCACTAGACACGTTTTTCATTTGCTCGCTGCTTGGAGGCATATCAGGTTGGGCAGAGGTACTGGGTACTGAAGGATTGGAAGCAGGATCCATGGCGGAGACAAGAAAGGAAGAAGAAGAAAACTGGAAAGGTAAAATCTGAAAAAGAGTGATAAAGGAAATAGCAGATAGGTATGTTTGATGTTCGCAAAGAAGAAGAGCAGAGTACGGAAAGGAACAGATGACAGTTGACAGATATATATAAAGAATGAGAGAGGATTTCTTGAAAGGAGGGGGAAATACACGATGGTCTAAAATCAATGGTCATTACCTTTCGTAACCGACGCGTGGGATCAATCGGCTAACATATGAAAACAACAATTGAAAAGAATGAAGATGATGTGTGAAAAGGCAAGGGAACAATATGATGGTAATGCATGGGAAAAAGACGAAATTAGTGATCAAGCGGCGGTAACGTTAAGGAAGCTAAAAAGTTATATTTGAAAATTCATAAAAGGTCTGACAAGACAGTGATTTCAGCCGGCTTTAAGATAACTTGGGGGCTGTGTACAGTAATATAATTTCAACCGATGCAAAGGACATGATTTCATGAGGGACATGGTTATAAGCTGATTTTCAAGATAATGATGATATGATATGATATCTCGTCATCAAGTTTTTGAAGAAATCGAGGATTACCTGGGGAAAAGGCGTAATAGCTGGACAAGGAATACTGTATGATCTTGGTGAAAAGGATAAAGCCTACTGATCAGAGTCTCATTTAGGTTCAACCTAATCAGCAGGCTTGGGGGCTTATGTTGTAACTAATATGTCCACTGCCGGTTCATACAGGTCAAACCAATCTTAATTGGGTTCGATTGAGAGATAAAGGAAGGATGATCAGCGACGTCCAAAGAGGAGCGATGATCCGACGGTTATGATTGAAAGAGTGTTATAAGCGGGAATGCAAGTATAAAAGCAAGGGAAGATCCAAAAAAAGGTAAGTCTCGAGGGTCAACCAAAACTCTAAGCTCACTCTGATTGAACTCCATTACTAGCATTTTAGAAGCTCCAAAGAGCTCTAAAAAAACTGTCGACACCATACTGACTAAATCGTCAGAGACGAGACGCCGATCAAGACGATCGGCTCCGTTTCTTACTGGTATTCTGTCTTTTTCAGGAGTGAGAGGTTGATCGATCAAAGAGAAAACCAGATCGAATCAGATCTGAGGAGTTCGGTGCGGAAAACTACGGTTCGAGGCGATCGGCAGAAATAGCACCAACACCAGGTGTGGACTTTTGCCTTTTTCCCAGGATCCCTACAGAGGTAGCCAGTCCTTGCCGGATCAGAGTGATGAGACTTACCCAGAGGAGGGCTGGTGTATAACTTAAAGCATGTCAACTATTAGAGACCTGCATAGTTAGAAATCATAGTATCATTCATATGTTGCATTCATTCATATTATTTATGTATCTTGACATTTGTTGGATAATTGATGTGATCGTGATTGTTTCTTACCGAGTTCTCTAGAACTCACGTCTATATTTTGTATTGTTTATTAGCTTGCACAGAAGAAGGAACTTTACAGGAAGATGGACTGGTTTCCTATGAAGGAACCATCCCATATGAAGAAGATGTGGCACCGTCAGTGGGAGATGGAAATAGCATGTGCGGGAGCTCCTGTAGCTGCATGGAGTGCGCTTATCGCACCTATTGATGATCAAAGGTGGAGGGTGGTCAGAAAGTTTGCTCGGCGAATAGAGTTGAATTGGAGAACACCTTACCTTGAGATCCATGAAAAACATTTTTTAGATTTAGAAAAGGAAATTGGGAAGAAATTGATATAACCTTTTTGTTTACTTCCGCTGAAACCTTTATCCATTTTATTCATTATTTCTTTCCTTTATTTATTGACATTGGAGTATTTTGGACTCCTGTATTCATTTAATTCAGTTATTGAATAGTCTTTGCTCTTGATTATCTTTATTTGTCTTAAATATTGTTGATAGACTAAAACCTTGGATCTTGTGACGGATCGCACCCACGGGCTATCGGGCGGGTAACTGAGACCGGCGGGTGGGGTGTGACATGATCAGTATACTCCGTTGAATGCAAAGAGATCAGACATATTGATGCAAATTCAACATCAAAGATTCTCAAGTTGGCTTGCTCCAATGGTAGCAAGAGCAAAGGACCGAAATCCTAACAAGTTTTGTCATTATCACAGGAATCATGGATATGATATGGACGAATATAGAGTTCTAAAGAATGAAATTGAATGACTAATCAGTCAGGGATACTTGAACCGCTATGTCCAGAGGAGGACTGGTGGTCATTAGCTGAATAGAGATCAGCCACGGAGGTGGAAGTATTGAGAACCAAAAAGGGAAGAAGAAGTTAAAAAAGATTATCAATCAAATTCTCCAGTGGAGGATCATGAAGGTCCAAAACCTCAACAAAAGCATTCGCTAGTCATGGCTATATTGGGAAGCATAAATTTAACCTCTTTGGCAAAATCAAAAGCTCACACAAGGTTTGTGCATTCACTAGAATCATAATCAGTTCCAAACAAATCAAAAAGATGAAGGAAATCATTTTCAAAGAAGATGAAATGGCTGGGATTTAGGAACCGCATGATGATGCGATAGTTGTGGTTTTAGAAGTCACATGCTCATAGAGTTCTAGTTGACACAGGCTCTTCAATGGATGTTATGTCGTATAAGGCCTTTCTAAAGTTGAAACTTGACTCTGTAAAACTGAAACCCTATGGAACTAGATTGTTTGGTTTCTCTAGAGAATCAGCCCCTATAGAAGGAACGGTGGCGTTGACCATAACACTTGCAACTCATCTAAATACAATGATGATGGTAACAACTTTTTGGTGATCATAAGTTTATCGGCATATAACATGGTCTTGGGTGGACCAACTCTAAATGCAATAGGAGCGATTGTCTCAAGGCATTTGAAGATGATGTTCCTAACTCAGCAAGGAATTGGGGAATGTAGGTCAGACCAGAAGTTCTCCAATGTTATACAACTTTTCTTAAAGATTCGAAAGCTTAGGGTAAAGCTCTAGCCTTGACTATTGAAGTGATGGAAAATAGAGATGAGGATAAAATCTAGAGAGGAGATCAATAGAAAAAATGGAAGAAAAAAAATCTTCAAATTATATGATTCGGAGAAAGGAACAATGATAGGAGCGGAACAGACTAAAGAAAACAAGAAGCTTCTCACAACCTTTCTACAACAAAACTCTGACATATTTGCTTGGTCAACTCAAGATATGCAAGGCTTGAGTAGAGAAGTAGCGGAGCATAGTCTTTGGCTGAATAGCATGGTGACACCAGTAAAATAGAGGAGGAGAAATTTTTCAATGGAGAAGCATGAAGCAATAAAAGTAGAAGTTGAAAAGCTTAAAAGATCAAAGTTCATCTAGCAGATTAAATTTCAAATTTGGTTAACGAATGTGGTGATGGTGAAAAAGCACAACGGCAAGTGGAGGATGTGCGTAGATTGTACAAATCTGAACAAGGTTTGTCCAAAAGATTGCTATCTGTTACCACGGATTGATCAACTGATTGACGCTACATCTAGTTAGCAAATGTTGAACTTCATGGATACATATTTTGGCTATAACCAAATTCTCATGAAGGAGGATCAACCCCATACTGCATTCATGACCAATTGAGAATTATTGTTATAATGTAATGCCCTTCGATCTAAAAACTACTGGAGCCACATACCAAAGAGCCATGAACAAGTTATTCTCTGATCAAAATGGTCGGAACATGAAGGTATATGTGGATGATCTTCTTGTTAAAAGTAAATTGTAAAGCAGATCACTTAGCAAATTTGGAGAAGTGCTTTGATGTTCTAAGGAAGCACATCATGAGACGTAATCCAGATAAATGTGCATTTGGAGTATCATCAGGAAATTTTTTTGGCTATATGGTCACGCAACGTGGGATAGAGGCGAATCCAAAAAGAATCAAAGTCATACTGGATATGGAACCACCAAGTAATTTGAAGGGAATACAAAGTCTAACAAGAAAAGTGGCAGCTCTTAATAGATTCATATCCAGATCAGGTGAAAGGTGTGCAGCCTTCTTAAAAGCATTAAAGAACCTAAACGCTCAAAATGAATTCAAATGGAAGGAGTGCCAGACATCATTTGAAGAATTGAAAAAGCAACTGACAAACCCTCCAATCTTATTACGACCAGTTCAGGGGGAAACTCTGCAGATTTATTTGGCTTCTTCTACAACAGTAGTGAGTGCAGTGTTGATCAGAGACGAAGGAGCACATCAACATCTAATCTACTTTGTAAGTCACACTTTAGTTAATGCTAAGTCCACATATCCCAAAATTGAAAAACAAGCTTTAGCTTTGATAATAGCAATAAGAAAGTTGAGACCTTATTTTCAAGCCCACTCTATAGTTGTCCTAGCCAAATGGCCTTTAAAAAATATTCTTCATAAGCCTGATCTGGCAAGAAGGTTAGTGTCTTGGGCAATTGAATTAACTGAACAGGATATAGATTATAAGCCCAGAGCAACGATTAAGGCACAAGTCTTTGTAGGTTTTATTGCTGAGAGTGTATTGCCACCCATAGATGAAGAAAATCCCAGTGTAATTCCTGGTAGACGGATTCTGCATGTTGACAGCTCAAGCACTCTCAGGGTTCTGGAATAGGATTCATTCTTCAGAGTCTAGATGGCTTTATTGTTCAAAGTGCTTTGCGTTTTGAATTCTATGCTTCAAATAATGAAGCAGAATACGAAGCCTTGATTGCTAGACTCCACTTGGCCAAGTCGTTGTATGTTCAAAATATTGAAGTCAGGAGTGATTTAGAGCTGGTGGTCAGTCAACTTACTGGGATCTATGAGGCAAAGGATGATTGGATTATTAGATATTTACAAAAGGTACTTGAATGCAAGGTGTGGTTCACATAGTTTAGTATACAAAGAATACCAAGTAAGAAAAATGCGATGGCTGATTCTTTGGCTCGATTAGCTTCGGCAAAGTTCACATCCTTACCTCCAACAATTTATATTGAAGAGCTGAGTTCACCAACTTATTCAGAGTCAAAAATCATGGAGACAGATGACAAACCGTCTTGGATGGATCCAATAGTGTCTTATCTTAAAGACGACATTCTTTCGAGCGAAAAAGAAAAGTTGAGGGCTTTGAAAAGAAGGTCAGCAAAGTTTGTTTTAAAGAATGGACTCTTTGTACAAAAGAAGCCGGCATCGGGCCCGTGGGGATGGTGGGGGGGGGCGGGGCGGCCTAAAAGGTTGTGGGGGGGGTGGGGTTTGGGGGGGGGGGGGGTGGGGGGGGGGGGGGGGGGGTCGAAAGTTGGTGGCGAGGGAGGGTGTTGGCCGGGTTGGTTTTGGTGTTTTGTGGGGTGTTGTCGTCGGGGTTTTCTTTGGTATTAAGGAGGGGTTTTTGTTGTGATATCCAGCCCTATTCTAACCCTGACCCTAACCCGAATCCACTGTTGTATTCAGGTCCGAAGACCCGAAGCGGTGCTAGAAGAGACCTATGGACCATTCTGATTGATGATCATGATTCGGAGACTGAGCCTATGGACATTGATGATGATACCCCTTGCTTAAATGCATTATCAGTGTTTAAGGAAAGTCTGCGCATCGGAGAAGATTAATCTCGTTGATGTACCTAATGACCTCTTGTGCACAATCCGAAGGTATTTCTCGAAACTAGACTTCTTGATTGAATTGTGGAAGAAAACCTCACTCAAATTGACCTTGTATAGCCTTTCAAATCCCTACTTGAAGTTGCTGAACTAAACCTGTTTTTCTGCTGAGAAACATTTTGGTCGATCCTTTTGGTCGATGCCATCGACCAAAACCATCGACCAAAGTTTCCCAGTATGCCAAGTTAAAGATTCCATGGAATATTCCTATTCTATTTATTATGACCTCGAGCCTTGAGCCTTGTGCAATCATTTTCTCACCTGAAATCGTGGGGAGAGCTTCCCAAAGCACCTCCTTGGCTAATGTGAAGGGCACCTCATCAAAAACTCATTGTTTACTATTGATTCTTGTCTACTTCTTCCACACTAAGGTATGAATCACCATTCCACTCTCTATCCTACCATTTTCTATTCTTTTCTTTTCCTTTCTTGCTGGTGAGACATTGGAAATGGTGCTGCAACCTTGCAACCACCACTCCAAGTGTCTACACATGATTAACCTATGAGTTTCTTAGCCATCGATTGATGCTATGCCTCCACCTCATGCCTAGCATATGTATTTCTCTATTTCTATTAACATCATGTCATTTTGTACCAAACTGAGTTGTAGGGCATGTTATGTTCATGTTTATCACTTCTATATGATTCCAATCAAAATCCTATTAGTTCCCCTAGCTATTACATGCCATTTCCATGACAATGCAATCAATCCCAACTCATGCCATGATGTTTGTCACTTGAACTTGTTAGCTAAATTTGGGGTTTTTTGTTTGGACCATTGGATTGGGTAAATCTCTTGACTTATAGTGTCCTACTACTGTTGTTAAGTGTTCCTCCAAGTTTCAGATTGATCCGAACATTGGAAAACCAATTTAGGATGAAAACACCTAAAATCCATCATTCTGTCCCGAAGGAAATTTTGGTCGATCCTTTTGGTCGATACCATCGACCAAAACCATCGACCAAAGTTGTTGCTGACAGCAACCTTGGCCAGTTTTGATCCAATTGATATCCAATCTTCCTAATTTCTTCTCTAACTTATTATTGATGTTTGTTTAGGTCCTTAACAATTATTTTGGACTATTTCTTGGTACTCTCAATTCATCATCAATTCAACCCAAGGTAAGGATGGTTATCTCCATAAACATATAGATCACCAACTTATGATTTATGTTCTTGTTTATGAATAGAACCTTTTGATTTCTTTTAAATCTTTATAAGACTATTATATATGTGTTAGAATAGTAGTATCGACATCTTCATACTTTTGTCATGTTACCTTACTATTCTTGTTTACTTATGTCTATGATGATTCATTTCAATATCATGATTTAAATTTTATGATAAGATGCATTGGATGCATGAAAGATGATGAACTTGAATATGTGATTGCTTACGTATTGACTTGGGATTGGGAAGTGTTCTATTGACACTTCTGTCCTTAGGCATCGGAGGGAATAGTATGGGATGTTCTCCGATGGTGCCTATCGACACTCTCTCGGGTTATTGGATGACATACATAGGACTGTCTGCTAGGTTTATCCTTGTCGTGTCAGACCCGAATCGGAAGGGTATTGAGACCGAACAACCCGTGGTAGTGTATGGTTGGATGGGCGCTCTAGGCCGGTAACCAATCCGGTAGGGGACATAAACCATGCTACGGATACCCGAAAGGGGCCATTTATTGGTAGGGTTGCAAATGGCTAGACTTGGGCTCACGGGCGCTCAAGACCGGTAACCAATCCGTGAGAGGACGTGAGAGCTTCCCGTTTACTATTTGTGGATAACCAATAGGGTTGATGAGTCTGAAATCCAGGATTTCGCTGACTCTAGTGTGAAGGATACCGGAAAGGATAGTCAGGGGCAAGGAATTGACGTATCTAGATCTGACTTGACCGACTGAGTAGATGACTTGCATTGGGCTAGGCTTTTCTGTTACATGCGCCAGTACTTATACCAAATGGTGATGTGAGAGAGTGGTGACCTATTCCCTTACCATGGTTTTTGAGATGACTTTATCGAACTTCCCTGGCAGACCCAAATATCTTGTATGATTGAGGGGGAGTGACTGACCACCCAAAGAAGTATGGTGCTATGACTTAAAGCATGTCTACCCTAGAGACTAGCATTTATAGAGTTAGAATCATACTGCATCATATGTTCCATATCACATTGCATTATGTATGTTCCGTATGTGTATGATTTCTAATTATGGGATAACTGCCTTGCTGAGTTTTTCGAACTCATTCCTTTTGTTCAAATGTTTTTAGATTATCCTATAGGTACTGAAGACTACGATGACACCCCCTTCGAGACGGACTATGATTCCGCATACTACCCTCCGGGTAGTGGCATCTATGAAGATCCGAGTGTTGGTGCCGAGGAGGATTACTATCCGCACCAAGGTTAGCCCCACGGTTGTGAGGGAGCGGCAAAGCTGGGTTTACTTCATCCATACCATTGAGGAGACTGTTATCAGAGTAGAGGAAACCCTAGCTTAGTGCCCCATTCCCCTGGTGTATTTTTGGAGTACTTGGATCTGTAATTATTTAACTTTTTGGAATTATCTTTAATACTTGGACATGTAATTAACGTTATCACACTTCTTTTCCGCTGCTCTGAGAGAGTGGTTATCATACCTTCTCTCACCTTTATGATTATGTTCACACTTTATTGTTATCTGTCTTCCGCACTCTGATTTATTTAATCTTATCTTATTCATGATACTTAGTATTAAATGTTTTTACTTTGATTATCTTTGTTTATGATTATGTCACTATGTATGTGGGAGGCATGGACCTATGAATCTTGATCCTTGGACTGTGGATCACATTCCCGGGTATTCCAAATGGGGTACAGGCTGGGTGGATGTGACACAACTAGCTGATCAGCTAACATTGATCCTACATCCATTACAATTCTCTATGTGAGGAATGGATATTCTCAGACCATTTCCAGTAGCTTCAAGAGGAAGGAACTTTGTGGTGGCAATGATAGATTATTTTACCAAATGGGTAGAAGCAAAGGCCTTGGCAACCATAACGACCAACCAGATGGAGAAATTTTTCCAAAACAAGGTAATATATCGATTTGGTCTGCCAAAAGTTCTACTCACTGATCATGGAAAACAGTTCAATAATGATAGGTTCAAGGAGTACCATGTGCATTATCGCATAGAATACAAAAATTATTCTGTTGCATATCCATAGTTTAACGGACAAATTAAGATAACCAACAAAACCCTTCTCAACAGGATAAAGAGGTGATTGGAGGAGGCAAACACTCAATGGGTAGAAGAGTTGTCGGATGTACTTTGGGTGTACAGGACTATAGTATGAACCCCTACTAGAGAGACTCCATTTAATTAACATATGGTTCAGAGGCCCTAGCATCAATAGAAGTGGTAGCAGGATTGGAGAGATCATAAGCATATGATCCAGAAATGAATGAAGAAGGACTGAGGGCAAATATAGAATTTATTAATGAAGTGAGAGAAAATGCGTTGTATCGAAACATAAGAGTATCAAAGGAGAACAACAACCTATTATAACGCAAGGGGGAGACCCAGATCTAAAGGTGCGCATCCGATAGTCCAAATAAGACCTAATCAGTAAGAATTCATTGTTGGAAAAGAATTATACCAGCCTAACACGGAATAGGATACCTTAGCATCAACTATGTAATTGATCTACCTAGGAACCTTTTTCTGCATTGTGCATTAAAAATCTGCTCTTCAATAACTAAAATGGCGTATCACATTTTTCATCCAATTTAATGCATCAGAAGACTAAAATGAATGCCTAACATGTGCACGCCATATAATATCCTACCCACTCTACGATAACTAAAGAGAACTAACCCACTGGCATTGTGCGTGCACCCGCAGGAAGGGGGAGTCTTGTTTGGAGTTGAGGTGGTTTGACTGTTCATTCTATCAGCTCAGTGATAAAGCACACATCAAACATAATGATGAAGGAATTAAATACAAAAAGAAAAACTTGATTAAGTAATTGATTAAAATAGTACAAAACTGACTACCGTCCTTGGTAGTAATGCAATCAAGAACGTGAAAATTAAAGCTTAAGTGCCTTCACTACATCTTGATGGGCCTTAATGCATGTAGTCACATTCTTTGAACTCCCAGTGATGTGACCTTGAACCTACTGATGCCACCAGAGTATATTCTCTTCCCACAAAAATTACACTGTGTTTTGTTTTTGTCTCCATCAATAGCCACACAGTATTGCCATGCTGGGTCAGTCCTCCCTCTTACTGTTGGTCTCTCAAGTTGTCCCTGTGGCTGTGTCTGTCCCCGTCCACCCTGGGAAGGCCCAGCTCCCCTCTGACTCCCACTAGCATACATGATGACTGTTGCATTCAAAATGATGGCTTAACCGCATAAATCACTTAACAAATAACAACATCAAATTTATTTTTTATACACAAATAAACAATCATATATGAAATTATGAATATTGCATGTATGATGTAAATATGTAATCATGTACTGATATACCTAAGCATAACTGCATAAGTGCATAACTTTATAAGTATATAACTATTATGTATTAAATACTAACTATTAAGTATTAAGTATTAACTAGCAATTCTTCATCTTATTTTTAAATACAAAATGAATTTTTACAATTATGTTGGCCAAAAAATAGGCTGCCCATATCAAAAATAGTGATGAAGCCACATGGGCAACACAGCCAACAGTTGATAAATACTTACATAATTATTCCATAATTTTCAAAACATTTTTCCCCATTTTTCCCTATTTTTTCTATTTTTCATATTTATTGATATTATTATTAATATTTTAATAATTTTGAAAATAAAAAAAATTATCTATTGGATCAAAAAATATTTCGATTATGTGAGTCCGTAGATCGGCTCACAGAGTTCCACATATGTTTTTTCTATCATCATACAACATTTATATCACTTAAAAAGTAATCATGCAAGATAATCAAAATATAATTTCTTACTCACAAAAATAAAAAATAAATTATTTTGCAAAAAAAAATTCCGACTCCGTGAGATTGTAGATCGGCTCATGGTATTCAACATATATTAATTTCATAATCATCCAACATCATTATAGCATGCATTTTGTCAAAAATTACTTGAAGAAGAATGGTTACTTGTTTGATGAAAAAACTCCTAGATTTGTGAGAAATCCCGCCTGATCGATAGAAACAATGTAATATCCGGCCATAATGAAGCAAGATGTACTTGTAGATGTCGAAGATCCGACTAAAATATGGTGAAAAGTGAAAAAAATGAGAGAGAGAGAGAGAGAGAGAGAGAGAGAGAGAGAGAAGCTCTGGAGAAGTGAGATAGGAGAGAGAAATTCAAAAAAAATTTGTTTTGAAAATTCAGCCGAAATTCGCCTGGATTCTTGTATTTATCGCCAAAAGTCGGTGTCGCTGGAGGGTTTGGCGACACGGCGATTATCGCCGACACACGGTACAGTGATTGGGACATAGTTTTGAGGCATAAATTATGAGTCTTTGTATTGCTGTGTGATAGTTATGAGTCCATATCCTTCCCATTCAGCCTGTTCGTATAGTCATACACTCACAGTCACATGAGTGCGGACTCACATAGGAATGTAAATGGATCTAATTCGGCTCGAATATGGTAATATGCGAATCCGATATCCATCAAATATGTATATTTATGACTTAATTCGAATTTGTTTAGTTAATCGAATTTTCGGATAATATCCAATCCGAATTCAAAATAATCGGATGGATAAAAATATCCGAATCTAGTTCGAATATCCGATTAGAGTAATTATTGATAGTTTAAGGTAATTAGTTACTATTAATGAATATCAACAGAGGGGCATTCCCCAAAATTAAACGTTAATTGATACAGATATTAGATATGGATAGTATCCGTCAAGTATCTAATTGGATAATATCCAATTTAAAATTGGCACATCCGAATTCGAATCCGATTATTAATCGGATCATTCGAATTCAAATTCGGATGCTCTTAAACATATGTGAATACGAATCGAATTCGGATTTTCGACTATCTATTTACATTCTTAGACTCACTCTCATAGAGCAGCCTATATCAGGGTAGGATAGTATGGTTGTATAGCTGTATGCACTGGGTGAAGATAAATCAAATTTGATAGTTAGGCTTGTCAACGGGGAAGCCAATGGTGTAGCTATACACCATTCTTTGAATTTGTGTTCATGTTTGTGTGGATATCGTCGACGTAGGCACATTATTGCGACACCAGTCATTCAAAGAAATCAACAATTAGACGAATGTGTAACTTAGTAATTAGATTTATTAAGTTTGAAATTTTCTTAAAATTAAAAATATATATATATATATATATATATATATATATATATATATATATATATATATATATATATATATATATATATATATATATATATATATATATATATATATATATTGCCTCTGGTCGAATTAAAATTTACAAAAAGAGGGCAAGTAAGAAACTAAGAAACCCTAACCCGTGTGTGAATCCACTCTGGTTGCCTTCTCTGTTCAACGGTTGAGATGAGGCAGTGGAGAGAAATCTTTTGAAGGATCGTGACCTAATTCTTCGCGGTCTCACTAGAAATGTTGGTAATTGCAGTTTTGTAGGTATTCTCTAGGATATTTGATGTCATTTTTTTGACTAAATAGAGGCTCTCATTCTCATGTTTCACGTTCGATTTTTGTCTCACATGTTCAGTTATTCAATGCCCTTAAAATCTAAAATCACAAAATCTCGTTTGCTGAGCAGCGCAAGAGGGACGCAAAGCAAAAAATCAACAGGTTCAAGGAAACTTACACAAGAAAAAAACAAAAAGAGGCATCAATTTCAAAAGAAAAAAAAGAAGAAAGAGACATACCACTCCAAGTCAAGATGGAGCAAGTGGGGAACACTTTTTCAAGAACTAAATTTTCTTCACGGAAATTGCGAGGTGGTTTCCTCTGTCAATGACATTTACCTAATCCCAGTTTGTCACTGAAAACTTAGAACTGAGCAACAGTAGCTTCCTACAATTCAAGATCAACTTGTAAATCAGCAAGATACAAATTTCCATTAACTAAACAAAAAGAGGCATCAATTTCAGAAGAAGAAGAATAGTGTGGATCATCTTTCTTGACGGGGAGCAGAGACCCCCGACAGCCTTACAACCACAAATTATGTGGGGCCTACAAGTAAAAATCAATAAAATATTAAAAAAAAATCCATTATCCTAATACTGTGGGCTCCCTTGTAATTTGTGGTCAGCAGCCATTAGGGAGCACAAAGTGCTCCTCGTAATTGGGAGAAGGAACCATCCAGACTTTCCTTAGAATCCATATCTAGGGTGTTCAGCCGCATCTTACTCCAATACTTTTCAAATCATTGCAAGCCATGTGAATAGGTAGGGGTGTAAATGGATAACTGAAATCTGCTTCCGAATTCACATCCACATCCGTTCGGGTATCTAAATCCGTCCGATTACTAATAGGATGCGGTTATGGTATACCCATTTCTTACCAATTATTATCCGTCCGATAAAATTATCCGATTAAGTTACTTATTTAGATTTATTATTCTTATTTTTATAAAAAAAATAAAAAATTTTACCTCTGATATGTAACTATTTTTCTAGATTTTCTACTAAAACAGTTACCAAAATTGCTAAATTCTTAAATTTCAAACCTAGCCCTCACAAATAAAAGGGTAAAAAAATAAACAGGTAGTCAAAAACTTGTATTCAATATGTATTCATGCCCATTTAGAAAAAGAAAATACTTAAGAAAATAACTATCAAATTATCATTCGAATCCGACAGAATCCGTCCAAAAACCGATAGGATATTATTCGAATCCGTCTTAATATAATAGGATGCGGATATGGTATTACCACTATCTGATCCGAATCCGGTCTGTTTACGCCCCTATGAATAGGTGGAGAAATCAAGGCTTTAATATTGGGAAGGGGTTACAGGGTTATAGTTCCATGTGAGGACCATGATGATCAATGTTTTGAAAAATTCAAGTGGGAATAAGTTAAGTCTTTCTCGACCTTGTACAAATTAATTATTTCAATATTTTAATAAAAAAAATGAGAAAGTATTAAAAAACGCAAACGTATCTAATTTAGGTTTGGAAGTTTAGGTCCATGGGATTGGATTTAAGCTAACCCAACACAACTCGACCCTTAAAAGGGGATATAATCCATCGCGCCCCCTCTGAACAAAGTGTCAAGCACTTTGACCGTTAAGATTGGAGTGTAAAATATTCAATATACCCTTTTAGGTGTATAATACCCCTAAATTAATTTTCGTTGGTTTTGCTCCCTGGGTGAAGAGAGAATCATCTTCCTTCACCTAGAAACCCCACCACAGTCCCTCACCATCAATAACTTCTTTCCTTCTTTTGGTAATAAAAATCTTCTGCAAACAAACAACAACTGATGACTAGATATTCCAACTCCTGTAAATTAGTTAATCAGATAATTCAGTTAAAGACTTAAAGTAAGTGGAGAGCTTGGTGATAATCATTATATATTTATGGAATTAAATTTTGATGTCCATGAAATCTGGATATTTTTGAAGGCAATGTGATCACAATCACTAACCAATGGTGCTTTCCCACGAGGACAGAATATTGTGTGACAATTTCCTCAACCAAATTAACACGGAAACCGAGAAATCAAAGAAAGAGACATACCACCGTTGAGAGTCAAAATGGAGCAGGTTGAAAATGCTTTTATTCTTCGAAGGCACAAGGAAGTTGCGCACGCTCTTGCTACGAGGGCATTGTAGATTTCGTGTGCGACGGTTTGGCCTAATTTTGTTCCTTGGCTCTAGGCGCTATGTAGGAATGCAACCTCGGTTGTATCACGGTTTTCTTTAGAATAGTGACTTTTCATACCAAGAAAAAAAAAACACACGGAAGTTGCAAAATACTTTGCTCTGCCAATCAACTCTGAGACCAAGAAAAGAATAAATCCTCTGCTAGCTCCACTGGGTCAGCCTCTAAGGCATTTACCTAATCCCAGCTTGTCACGAGAAGTTAGAGCTGTTTCAACAACTTATCTTTGTTGCAATCATGGCCGCTTTAGACTCAGCTTCTTCTTCCTCTGTTGCCTCTGCCACTGAATCTTCTTCAACTTACGATGTGTTTATCAACTTTAGGGGCGAAGATCTTCGCAACAATTTCATTGGATTCCTGTACAAAATTATGAATGAGAAAGGAATCAATGCCTTTCTTGATAGTAAAAAACTACGGACTGGAGAAACAATAGGCCCAGTCCTCTGTGAAGCGATCAGGGGTTCCAAAATCTCAATTCCTGCCTTCTCTAGAGGTTATGCAGATAGCAAATGGTGTCTGGACGAACTTGCTGAGATAGTTCAATGCCATAGATCCAACAAACAAATAATTATGCCCATATTCTTCTTTGTCAACCCATCAGATGTTCGGAATCAGACCGGAACTTTTGAGAAAGCATTCCTAGAACATCAAAAGAAGTTTCAGCCTGAGAAAGTAGAGAGCTGGAGGGAAGCTTTGAGAGTGGTAGGGAAAATGAAAGGAGATGTTCTTGACGATACTAAGTAAGTCTCCAACCCACAAACTTTTTCTCCAGTTAAGTCTCATTATGATTTTTTTTCTTCCTCGTTCTATAGTTGTTAGTATTTTACAGATTTTCATTGCAAAAGATTCTTCAATTTGTTTGTTCTTCTCTACCTGATAGTTTCATTTCCCTGCTCGTTCTTGTGACTTTATTTATAAATAAAATAACTACAGGGATCAAGCAGAGGTAGTTGAATCAGTTGTCAGAAGGACTCTAACGGAATTGGTCTATAGCACACGCTTGGCTGAGTGCAAGTACCCTATTGACATGGATTCCAGAGTAAATGATATATTATCATTATTAAATATTGGCTCCAATGATGTTCAATTTGTGGGAATTTGTGGTCTTGGTGGTGTCGGAAAGACGACTCTTGCCAAGGTTGTCTACAATGTCATCCTTTCAACTTTCAATAACAATTGTTTTCTTTCAGATGTTAGAGAACGAGCAACACAATTTGGGGGTCTAGTGTCATTGCAGGAGCAATTCCTAGAGGATATTTTCAAAGAAGAATTTAAAATAAGAGATTTCCATAGTGGAAAAGGATTAATAGAAGAAAGAGTTTGTAGGAAAAAGGTTTTTCTTGTTCTTGATGATGTTGATAGTAAAGAACAGCTAGATGGTTTGGCTGGTAGTCTCAAATGGTTTGGTCATGGAAGCAGGGTCATAATTACAACTAGAGACGAACATATTTTGAACTTGGCTAAAGTTAATGGAGATAAAATATACAGGCCTCAATTGCTAGATCATGGGCATTCTCTTCAACTATTTAGTTGCCATGCCTTTCAAAATAGCCAGCCTCCTGAAGATTATATGCAACTCTCACATGATGTGGTACAACATGCTGGAGGGTTACCTTTAATTCTAGAGGTATTCGGGTCTTATCTGTTAGATCTAAGTGACAAAGATGAGTGGGAACACACATTAAAATCGTTGAAAGAAATTCCTCCTAAAGAAGTCCAAAGAAAGCTAAGGATAAGTTATGACAGTTTGGAAAATGATTTTCAAAGAGACATATTTCTTGATGCGGCTTGCTTTTTCATTGGATGGGAAAAGGAAATTGTAATTTCCATATGGGAATCTTGTGGCTTTTATCCAAAACCAGCAATATCCAGATTAACAAAGATGTCCCTCCTAAAGTTTGATGGTATATACTTGACAATGCATGATCAAGTCCGGGACATGGGAAGAGAAATTGTCTTAGAAGAAAGCCGTAAAGATCCAAGTAAGCGTAGTAGGCTATGGTCTTATGGCGACATTGTGGAAGTATTAAGTGGGCATAAGGTAACCCTTAAACACCTCCCTCTCCCCCCCCCCCCCCCCCCCCTTTTCTTTTTCTTAATATAGTTCTATTTCCAACAATTTCCATTTGATTAAGTTTTTTTTTTTTTTTTTTTTTTTTCCTTCCTATTTTTGTTACAGGAAACTGACACAATAGAAGGAATAAGCCTCCAACATGCCTCACAGCTACCTTTTGATCTAACTACAGAATCTTTGGAACTGATGCCCAATTTAAGGTTTCTTAGCATTTCTTCTTGGTTTGAAAGTTTTCCGAAGAGAAGCTTCCAGTTTTCCAGTTTATATTATAGGAGATTAGTTTATGTCAAGCTATCACACAACAATTCTATTCAGTTTTGGAATGTCAAACCTCTAGAAGAATATGAGGTATAGTATTCAACATTTTTCTTTTTCTCATTAATAATATTAAGTTTTATAGGTCATAATATGTATGTTTTCTTTTTGCTTACAGCAGTTTCAAAAGTCGAAAATTCTCGACCACAGTAACTGTTATAGCATATCAAAGTCTCCCAACTTTTCATGGTTGCCTTTCTTGAAGCAATTAGACTTTGAAAGATGTAATTCATTGGATGAGTTAGATAAGTTAGATAAGTCCATTAGACAGTTTGGTCAACTCAAAAGTCAGATTCTCAAGTGGTGCACATCACTTAAGAAATTTCCCGACTCAATTACGGTACTAAGAAACCTAGAGAAGCTTGAGTTGTCATACAAAAGAATAGAAGAACCCCCAGGGATGTGTTCTCTCAAAATGCTTAATGTTTTTGATTCCTGCGAGTCACTCGAGCAATTGTTCGATAATGTTGGACTACGTGAAATGATTGAGGTATTTGATTCTCGATGTAGCACCGCACTTGTGAAGCTACCGAGATCATTCGGGGGAATGAGATCTTTGGATAGAATACAACTGGAAGAAATCCTTATCACTGAATTTCATGATGATTTTTCAATGACCCTAAATTTAGAGGAGCTGGAAATCACTGCTATCCCATGGCTTAAATCCCTCCCAGCAATTTTTTCAGCCTTCAAAACTTTGAAGCAATTAAAGATTTTGGAGTGTGGACAATTGGAAGACCTCCCAACACTTCCCTCTTGTTTGATTGAACTTTGTATTGAAGGTTGTTATTCATTGGTACGACTCCCTGATCTGTCAAAGTTAAAAATGTTGACAACATTAAAGCTCAAGAATTGTGGACAACTAGAGGAAATCCCAGGCCTTGAGGAAATATTTGAATCATTGTACGAATTGGATGTGCGAGGATCCCATAACTTGACACATACTCAAAAGAAGATTATACAGGTGCAGGTCCTCTTGATCATGTTTCCACAGAAACTACGTACCAATAATTAATTATTTTAACTATTGTCATGATTATTTGCAGGGAACACTATTGTCGGATGACAAGTCATGTTACCATTATTCCTTGACTGCAAATCAACGGATATATGATGGTGGTATTATTCTTTGCCTTGTTCTGCATTTCTCAAAAAAAATCATGGCATCAGTATTGGGTGTTCCTGTGATCTTCAACATAGATGTTTCTGCTTCCATCTACCAAAAGGAAAAAAAAAATCAGCTGTTTCCATTCGCTAAGAGGGAAGGTTCTTGAGAATGGTATTGATGGAGATGTAATCTACATTTGTCATTTCCAAGGCTTTGACTGTTTTGGAGTTCCAATGGATGAAAATGATGCAATTGAGATTTTAGATATCGATGCAGGTGACTATGAAGTAAAATTCTGTGAGGTCTTGTACAAGAATAGAGACCTTGATACGTTGCAAAAGCCTTGTCAAAATTGGAATACCTTGAATTGGTCATATGTGGATGACGATGGTGGAGTAATTACATTAGATTATTGGCCCAATCAGCAACAAGCAAAGGAGGCATCAGCTCAATTCGCATTGAATGTGCCGAGGACAGACTTGTCGAATGTGTGAAGATACAAATTTCTGGGAGCATCACCACTGGAATCATCTTGGAGATTCCCTGGCAAGAGTAATCCAAAACAGGCAAATTTCTTTTATTGATTAATTAATTACCTCACAGTCACAAGCTTGGTTGTATTACTAATTTGATTGTTTCATTGAATTTTTACAGCTTCAACTTTGCAATTGGTGCTTCTATGGATAGAGATTCAAAGAGACAAAGCTAGGAAGAAAGTAGAGGCTCCATCTATGATTGTATCTCTGTGCAATGTCAAGTTGGCAGTGCCCAATCATCGTCATGCCGCATCACTTAGAGCTAGCTGGAAATTTTTTCCCTTTATCTATAAATAATTGGAGAGTATAGATGTACGGGTTCAAAATTCATGTTTCTAAGGCTCTTTTTGGTATTTATTCTCATTCTCAATTATTGAAATTTTTTATTATTTTAAAGTATTTGGCATCTATTCTCAGTTTTATTTTTATTTAAGTCTATTATGGATTATGGGTGAAAAATTCATTCCCTTTATTTATGCGAATTCACTTAAAATTTTCAACTTAAGATGTGGATAATACACATCCTTTATGAAAACCTCGTGTTTTTTTTCCCCTTCTTTTTTCACTTTGAAACCCTATTGCTTTAGCAAAAACGCTCTTGATGGCTGCAGACCTCTTTTAAGTCCTGCAACATATTTGTCTTGAATCTTCACTGAAGATTGTCTTTCGGTAAGTTTTCACTCTACTTCTTTTGAATTAGATTTTTCTTTGAGATTCATATTCAAAGGTTTCAGTTCATCCTCCCTATTGAATGTAGATGGCTTTTAGATCTAAAAAATTATAGTTGGAGTATTGATTGTTGACTCTTACTCTTGATGTCCCTGAAATTTTTCCTCTTCTTTTAATATCACAAGCCATTGCTTGCTTTATTTCTAGTTCGTCACATGAAGGGTCTCCAAGATAAGTAGACGTTTGTCATTGTTAAATCTCAATCTTTCACAAGATTCTTGGCGTAGTTCCACCAATGGTGAATTCTCCTCCAAGTTGGCAAGAGAGGTGTTAATGAAACAAAAATATGAAGCAATGCCTAATGAGTTCACTACTTGGTGGAAAATGTTCTGGAAACTGCAACTACACCCAAAACTTAAAACATTCTTTTGGCATCAACTGAATGCAGGGTTACCAGTTAGAGCTACACTTCTCAATGGACAGAAATGCATGATCTTTGTGAACTGTGCAGCAATAAGACAGAGACTATTAGGCACATCTTCATCTCATGTGAATGGACCACGAGAATATGGGCAGCTGGACCTCTCGAACTGTGCATGGAACACCTAAGCCAAGCTTCCATTCTGCACTTATGCAATGATTTCCTAGTTGGCTTTCAACTAGACAGGCATAAAAAAACAATGGTTCTTTTCCATCTTTGTGACTACATGCTACTTCATATGGAGAGAAAGAAATAATGCAATAATGAAAAAAATGAAACCCAACCCCCACAAAACAATGCAAAATATAAATAAATGGCTACTAGAAATGAAGGTCTCACCCTGCAAGGGTGAAGACAAAGCCATCACAAATCGCACCGAATCATCTAAAAGTATAGTGCCAAATACTGAAACTATTGTCTTAATTTGTGCAGGGATATATAACAAATCACTAGATACTGCAGGATGGAGCGCATGGATTTTGGAGCAAGGTAGAATCGTCATCTCAAAGGCTGGGCACCTGGAAAAAAGCAATTCCCTCGAAACACTAATAAGGGCAATGAAGGAAGGCATGAAACTTTCATATCAAATCAAGGAAGTATGGATAAATGAAGAGGCAGCCCCGCTTTTTCATAACTCTCCCAAACTTCCATGGCCTATCTACCTAATATCTGATTTCGTAGAAATAAAGTCTAGACTACAGTATGCAGAGTTTTGTAACTATAAATCCCTGGTACTCCTTAAATACCTTAATAACTTGGCTAGTAGAACTATTATTTGTTATCTTATTAACCATATAATTGATCTAAATACCACTCAAACTGAGGATCTATGTACTGTGCCTACTTAGTAATGCATTTCTTTATTTTTTCTAATAAAAAAAAAAATAGAAAAAATGAAAGATAAAGTAGACGTCAAGCCATTGCTTGGTTTTTTTTTTTTTGGATTGATGTTGCAAGAGATATTAGGTAAGTCACATAAGATTGTCATTTTGCGTTTTAGCTTTAAGAAAGGATGGAATTAAATCTAGAAATGAAGAAAAGGGTTTGAAGAATTCCAGAAGTTGGAGGTGAGGCAGAAATGAACTACTTTTGGGTAGAAATTTCTTTTTAAAATTCTTTTAGGACCTCTTTTTCTGAGTAGTCTATTAACTCATACCCCTGCTACTATGGATCCATTAGCGTACCTGGTCCTTGTCTTTATGAGAGAGCATGGAAGAAAACGAGTTTAAGAACACAAACGAAAAAAGCTTCACCTTGCTTAGCTTTGTAAATGCTCTTTGATCTCTTCTTCTAGGTTGTTGTCTCCGCTTCTATTGATTTTCTTATTTGAATGTCTGAACTTGTCTATGCTATTAAGATTTATTTTTGTATTAATTCTCATTCTCTATTATGCCTATTTAAAAGAAAAAAAGTACAAGAATTCATTATTGGTCAAGAACGAAAAATGATTTGGTGAATTTTGTTGAAAATAAATTATAGAATGAAAAATAAGTTTGGTGTCATAATAAAAAATTGTTAGGAAATGATAGTGAGCAAGTGAGAAAAGAGGGAAAATTATGGTTTTTATAAATAAAAAATGTGTATTGACTATTTTACCCTCATCTTAACTAGAAAATTTTAAGTAAACTTGCACAAAAATGAATAGAATTAAATTCTAACCATAATCCATAATAGACAAAAGTCTATAATGGATTTTGAAAATTTTTCTATTATTTTAAATAAAAATAAAACTGATAATAGATGCCAAACAATTTAAAATAATGACAAATTCTCATAACTGAGAATGATGATTGATACCAAACAGAGCGTAAGATCCATTAATAAACATTATTTCCCTTCGTGGTTTCACCTTCAGCGGCTTGGACGTAGAATAGACTTGTTTGGATTCTTTACTCTTGAAACTCTTCCTTTCCAGATCTTTGTTGGATTTCAAACTATTGAGATCAAAGGTCTCTCTCTATCCAATCTCATCATACTCCTATCAAATAAAATCATTCTCTCTCCCTCTCACACACAGTCTCTCTAGTTCTTTAACTTTACTGTAATTAACGGGTCATCTCCAAAGCCCTCAAGAAACCCATGTTCAAGTGATCTCATTATGCTCTTGCTCAGTCCATTTCCGTTTTGTTGGGGTAATTGTATTACAAATTCTTCAAACATACAAAGATGAAATCGCAATACAATTGAGAGATGAAGATCGTCTTTAGCAAATTTGAAGAGCTTGAAGTAGCAACCAAACGAACCACTGATTGATGAGGTTGAGTCACACCTTGATGCTGTCTTTAAGGTAATTGATGCACCCTACTACCAAGGGTTCTTCGCACCACCACCTCCAAGATAAAGCAACCTCCAACTAGAAGATGAGGTAGTTCTTCTAGTCCCTTAAAGGAGCCAAAAGCTAGAGCACAACACTTAGACAACTCAAGAAAGAAATGAACTTTGTAGAACAAATAATGTGAGTGAGGAGAGTCACAATAGCACACAATATGCAAGGAAGGGTTGGGTTTATATAGGCCCAAACCACACCTCCCCACAAGGGGAGAATCAATTCTCCACTAATGGAGAATCAATGGTTTGTCCCTCCTCCACTAATATGAATAAACCCCCTTGACCTAACCTCCCCACTACTTGGGGAAGTAACTCTCATATTCACTTCTTTGGAATGAATAGGCTTTAACCCATTCAAAGACCTTAAACCCCACTCATGGTAATGGCTATGAATGGTCATGAAGTTGAAATGAGAAATAAAGGTCAAGAGTTAGAATTTGAGTAATTCCACCATTCAAGTTAGCCCACCTCATCACCATGATCAAGACCTTTAAGACCCATGACCAATGTCATGAAGAGCCTCATAACCAAAGCCATGAAGGGCCTCCTTTAACCAAGGTCATGAAGGGCCTCCTTAACTCATTGTGCCTCATTACCACCCTTACCTTAAGGGTCCCACACACAAACAAAACAATTGAATAAAAGAAATGCAAAAACTAATTTTGAAACTTAATATATAGATAATATAGATTTTAATAAAAAACCTAACACGTTTAGCATAGCTCAACAACCAACAATGAGTGTAATGAGCACAGACCCATATTACTATCACAATCTTTGTTCACCCTCAAAATGTAGCAACCTCACTCTTACCTATCCCTTAGCTCTTCACCTATTGATAGCTGTACTCCTTGGTTAATTATGTTGCAGATGATGTTTTATTGCGAAATTCTTTGGACATCGTATGTGGTTTTGAGATTTTAAAAGTGTATTTATTTCTTCTGTCTCTAATTAAATGAATTTATTGTAACTCAACACTTTTTAGGGTAGCAATCTAATGTTGAACTTTCTTGATGAGGAATTTGAAAACAATGATGCTAATGATGATGTCTTGGATATAACTAATGTGGTAGGCTACACAAAACAATTACGATGAGAAGCATATCAAAAGGAAATTGCGAAACAAATCATAGAAGCTTATTAGGATAGATGATGAACAAATGGATACTTATTTTCCTTACAAGTGTTTGGTGTAGTTTAATTTTAATAGACAGTACATTGAAGTTGTAGTGTGTATGATTGTTTTCATGCAAGACTCATAGTTTATATGGAAACTATTAACCTAATTATGTTTGATGCTCTTTTTATTTTTATTTTTAATAATTAGTTAATTGTTAATATTTTGATTATTAGGGCTTTTTCTATATTAATTTTCATTGTTATTTTCTAATCATTATTCATTTTGATATACTTAACTTATTTAATTTTCATTCGATAATTTATTTTTAGCAAAAGTCATCAAACCATTTTTTAGTTTTTGACAAATAATGAATTCTTATACTCATTTCTTTTAAATAGGCATAATAGAGAATGACAATTGATACAAAAAAGAACCTAAATCTATGTTTTCTGTTCTTGTTAGTGTGCACTTTGTTTGTGTTCAAGATCTCTGATAGTTTAAAGTCTATGAGAATAAAAGTTTAATTTGTTGCCAATGGTGGATTGGTAGAGCGGTTAAAAGCCCAACCTCCCACGGGGAGGTCTAAAAAGTTTAATTTGTTATAGAAAGTACAAATTTAAATTTTGGCAGATTCACGTTATATAATGAATGATACCAAATATTCAGTCTTGTCTATTTCTGTTTTTCATTTCTTACTCTCATTCAAAAATCAACGGAAATAAAATGTAGCCGATTCTTTTCCCTTTCTATTTTCTAGAAAAAAATGGAGCTTCTATTTATAAAGAATATATTAATTACATACTGTTCTTCTAGTACAGGTACTGCTGTTTACAAAATTATTGCCTCTATTTTTTTGGGTAGCACAAAACTATTGTATTACCTGAAAAAGAACAAAACGATAGGGTCTTTGTTCATGTTGAACATGTACATCTCATCATGGATCTTGTATTAAGGAGTACGTACCCGATAATAGAGCTCTTGATTTTTAATGAGAGTCTAACGATTTTTAATTAGAGACTAACGAGGGTTAAATGTATGAAGCCTTGACCCTTTCTTAAGAGACTATTTCTTCTTGGATTCATGATCAAGCAAATGAACACTTGACCAACATGCCAAGTACATTTTCAACCCAATCCCATTAATGTGTTAGGACAGATTTCTAAATGGATTTCAGATTTAAAAATTTCAGCACCAATCAGTGAATTGAGAACCCAACAACAAAATTCTCATGCTCTGGTGACTGGTAATCAATTTAAACCCAATTTATGGATGCATAATACTAAACATCCGATGTTGCTATGTGCAGGGATATCTCACGAACGGATAGGGAGTGCAGGTTGGAGCATGAGAATATATAGTAGTGGCCATATATAGTACTACAGGGATGGAAGAATTGACAATGCAGATGCGGTGGAGGCAATTTTGGTAGCAATCCAGGCTGGATCGGACAAAGCTAAAGCGATGAAGATTGCAATTAAGGAAATATGGAGCAATAATTTTGATCTGTTAACTTTCTTGCCTAAACCCACTAGACCTTGGTTGATTAGTAACATTAATAGCCTAGTAGTGGTGGCCAAAGCAACAAAACAAGTTTAGCATTCTATGTTGACTGCCCTATGCTTGAAGAAATTTATGTTAGTTTAGCTAAGGAAATAGCTAATAGCCCTAATGTAAGGTTGCAACTAAAAAATCTATTATGTAACTATTTCTAAGTAAGGTTTTTATTTTATTTCTCATTAAAAAAAAAGTACATTCTTCGTAGGGGTATAGTATTTACTTTTCTTTTAATTCATAAATATTGTAGTAACGAAAAAAAATTTCTTTTAGCACAAACTACATGGAGGTACACCCTCCAAATTTTTATCAGAAGAGTCCTTTTAAAAAGGATTTGGTAGAAAATTTACAATGAAATAATGTGGTGGTTGTAATTTCAGTTTTCTTGCATGAATAGTGCAAAAGTTCAAAGCAACAAAGCTGGATCAACCCATATTAGATACAATTCTTTTAGTTTCCTACTAGATGCATGGGTCAGAATTCTACAGGTTGGGGTTGTTTAACATTTCGACCAAGACCTTGAGCAGATCTTCTACAAGGATTTTTGGGAAGTAGGCAAAAGCCTCCTATTTGCCTCCTATATAACTCTTTCACCTATACAAAATGGTGAGGGTGAAAAAGTTGATACAGGCATTTAAGAAAGCACAAATTGAGCCGTAAGCTAGTTGTCGAGTACTATTTGATTTGGAACATCTTTTAGGGGATTTTGAGAGTCTGAGTTGAAAGAGGGTGTAAAAGGGATATCTGACTTCAGATACAGGGTTGGAATGGGTTTAATTAAGTCCAATTTTTGTTACATGTATTATTATTCTTTCTGCTTAATGTGAGGAAATCTTGATTATGCCCATAAAAGTTGGCATAGCTGAACAACATAATACTAAAAATGTTCATGGATTTGCTTTGATCATTTTGTATATGTTGTACAAATTTCCGTCAAGTAAACCAACTTGGTCACGAACCAATTAATAGCCCAACCTAGTCTACGGCCTTCGATCAAAATTACCCGAGTCAGCCAAGGGTCTCGTCCCAATGTCCTTGAGATAATACAAAGACAGGTTAGGAATGAGGCTCGATCGGGCTAGACAAAGAGGAAAGCAAGGCCGACCTTGAACATCCAATGATGATACTACCTCAGATTATGCGATATAAACACTCCACCAACCTCAGTCAAAAGTAATTGAACTACAAATGGCAAGTGTTCTTTCAAGGCTCTGCAAAAACGCAATTCTAAGCCTTTTACCCCTCGCGGTGGGGGTAATGTTGCTTTTATAAGTCTTTGGGAGAGCTTTTGTGACAGAGAACAAAATGTATATATAAACTAAGAGAAAACCCTTGTTGTCAGCCTCTTGTTAGGGTAATCTTATCAGTGAGCTGCCCATTGACTTTCACATGATCCCTTACAGTCACCGGGGTTCAGTATCAGAGTTATTCCTGCCCTAAAAAACATCTCTAGTCATCTACTCTATTGCAAATAAATAAAACCTGATTGTAATTCATAAATATTGTATTGCCAAAAAATTATTCTTTTAGCACAAACTACATGGAGGTACACCCTCCAAATTTTGAACAATGGAGTCATTTCCAGAGGATTTGGTAGAAAATTTACAACGAAATAATTGGTTGTTGTAATTTCAGTTTTCTTGCATTCATTCAAGTGAACTTCGAAATCTACTGAAAATAAGGTATTATTTTCATGATTAAATTCCATGAAATGTAAAATTGTGATCATATCTTTTCTTTAAAATTCTAATCATATGAAAAGTTAACAAATTGCAACATTCACCCATAAATAAAGGGGAAATAAGGGGCAAACAAGTTGGGTTGGCTCTTTTTAATTATTTAAGGACAAACAAGCTTTTAGTCATCAAAACCATAGAAAAATCAAAACCCGTAATGCATGAAGTTTTTTGTTTTTGGTAGTAGAGCGTAAGAACATTTTATAGTTTTATGATTTGTGACCATATCGGTAAAGCTCGTCTTTGCTTATGTCCACCACATTTGGTGGGAGCACAACATGAGAAGATGAACTTCTAAATCTTGCTCCCAAAATTGAGGTGCGAGCAAACTTGCCCGGATGAACCTCAGATATAAAAAAAAAAACACAAAATTTCACTTCTTTTGTGAAGTTAAAAAAAGAGAGTAAAGTTTGACATGTTTTGAAAGTAGGAAAGCGTATAGATTCTCACCGAAAAAAGAAACATACATGAGAATTCAAGCTCTGCAGGTGAGTCTACCCAGGAAATAAAAAATAAAAAAAGGTGAAGAAATCAAGATAATGTTCTTAAAATCGTTTTCAAAGCTTATCCATATGGTTACAAATCAAGATAATGATTTTTATATTGTAAATTTATAATTTAATTACACGATGATGTTTTTTTCTTTTGACCAAGTGGATGCCAGAGAAGCACACCCTCGCATTACAAAATGATCAATGTTTATAAAATTCAAGTGGGATTACTTTAACTCTTTATCGTCCTTATCCAACTGAATTATTTCAAACTCTTAATTAAAAATATGAAATTACTCAATCTTCAAAGCATCAACAAAATTCTGCTTTTTTAGGTTTTAGATTAACTTTTCTCTTTGAAAAGTTCAGTCACATCAATGGGATAAAATTAAATTATAAATTTACAATATAAAAATTATTTTAGTTTAATTATAACCCTTTGATGTGACTTTTAAATATGTGTTATATAATGGTCCATTTGTAATAAATGGACTGATAAAATTCCCGGTGAACACTATCATAACTTCAAGAGATGAGGACCTAGACCACTTTTTCTTCACCTGTCCATTCTCTCGTTCCATCTGTAGGTTAGCCCTTGCTTCTATTTGGTCTAGATCGAGGCGATCTTTTGGTTTTACTCGAGATTGGAAATGGATCCTAAAAACAAAGAATGTTCTCTACGATTTGCGAGCATGTGGGTAAGCTCGTCTTTGCTGCTACTATTCACCACATTTGGTGGGAGCGCAACATGAAAAGATGGACTTCCAAATCTCGTTCTCAAAGCTTGATTTTGAACGCCATATATTATGATGTTTTTTCTAGACTAATTTCTATGCCTCATCCCCCTGTTACTGATTCTCTACAAAATATGTTGATTATTAATTCTTAGAGTTTTAGCTCTTCTTCCGTCTTCTATCCAATCTCCCTCTCAATTGGTTGCTCCCCCCACCTCTCTCCCATTTCTTTCTTGTCTTTTCTCTTTGTATTTTCTCTTTTGGTGTAGTTTCTTTAATATAATTATTTATTAAAAAAAAGAAAACTTCACAAGACAAGCCGACAAGAACTGATGACTAGATTTTCCAACCCCTATGAATTAATTAATCAGATAACTATTCAAATAATTTTTTTGGGTAGAAGTTACTTAAATAATTGAATACGACAAATCCAACACCCAACTAATCCTTCCGTTATTCTGGTTGGCGATGAATTTTTTCAAAAAAAATATTTTATTATTTTTTACTTGTAAGTCTTACATAATTTGTAGTTATAACGTCCAAAGAACACATACGTTAGGGGAGATGATTCACACTCACAGCTCGCATAGAGGGTGCTCAGAGAGGTTGCCATGTGGAATATCCCGATCTAATGGCTAACATAAAATGTTTAACTTTACTGAAATGAAAGTTGAAACCTGTCAAATTTAAACCTCATTCCAAAAAAAAGTTGAAACCTGTCAAATTTCGGATAAGAATTGCAGACCGATTCGAAACCAGCCTTTCGTCTTCCTCATTGCAAAACCTGTCCGAGTGCAGAACACTCTTAATAGTGCTACCAAAAAAAGAAAAAAAGAACACTCTTAATAGCGAAATCAAAATGGGGGAGTGAAAAAAATAAAACAGCAGAAAGATTCAAGTGATTTAACAAAAGGTTAATCTTATATACGGATCAGCTTTAAATTTCAGGTTAATCTTATAGTACAGTACATAGCAAGTTTGCGCCTCTGCCATCAGAACCTCCCCTTCTCAGTCTCTCCGTCTGTTTAATGCCCTACCAATCTTGGCATCTATTCCTTGTGTCTTTTTCTCTTTCATTCTAATCTATCATACCCTCGAAAAATCAGATTTGTCTCTTCATACTTCCTCTGATCTGCAGGGAAAAATTAAGGTGAAAGATTGAAGAAACCTGATATCTCCCATCATTGTTTGTCTCATTTTGTTTTTTTTTTGGTATCTGAGGTTCATCCGGGCAGCTTGCGCACACCTTGATTATATCCTCAGGGGGATGCTTGTCGTCTCCAAGGGTCGAACCCATGACCTCTCCACTGAGAAGTATGAATTTTACCACTCTACCAACCCGCATTGGTGGATATTAATATGGTAAAATTTAGTGTTTTATGTCAGCTATTGGATTGGAATATTCTACGTGGCAACTTCTCAGGCTTCACTAGGCACTCCTAAGATATTATCCGAGGCAATATGCATCTGGGTTGTAATGGAATTTGTCTCATGTACTTTTAATGGAGCAGGTGGACATCACTTTCGTGATGCTTATCTTCATTGCAAGCATGGCCACTTTGGACTCGGCTTCCTCTTCCTCTTCCTCTGTTGCCTCCGCAAGTGGGTGTTATGATGTGTTTATCAATTTTAGAGGTGAAGATATTCGCAAAAACTTTATTGGATTCCTTTACAAAATTATGAATCACAAGGGAATCAATGCTTTTCTTGATAGTGAAAAACTGTGGACTGGAGAAGCAATTGGCCCAGCCCTCCATGAAGCGATCAAGAGTTCCAAAATCTCAATCCCTGTCTTCTCTAAAGGTTATGCGGATAGCAAATGGTGCCTGCAAGAACTTGCTGAGATAGTTCAATGCCATAGATGCAACAATCAAATAATCCTGCCCATATTCTTCTTTGTTGACCCATCGGATGTTCGCAATCAGACTGGAACTTTTGAGAAAGCATTCCTAGAGCACCAGAAGAAGTTTGAGCCCCATAAAGTAGAGAGCTGGAGGCAAGCTTTGAGAGTGGTGGGGAGCTTGAAAGGAGAAGTTCTCGACGTTACTAAGTAAGTCTCCATCCCTCAAACTTTTTTTTTTTTTTTTTCATTCTGTAGCTGTTAGAATTTTATTGATTTTCATTTCAAAAGATTCTTCAATCTATTTATTCTTCCCTTTACTTGATTTTTCATCCCTTGCTTGTTCTTGTGATTTTATTTTTAAATGAAATAACTACAGGGATCAAGCAGAGGTAGTTGAATTAGTTGTCAAAAGGGCTCTAAGGGAGTTGGTTTATAGCACACGCTTGGCTGAGTGCAAGTACCCTATTGACATGGATTCCAGAGTAAATGATATATTATCATTATTAAATATTAGCTCCAATGATGTTCAATTCTTGGGAATTTGTGGTTTTGGTGGTATTGGGAAGACGACTCTTGCCAAGGTTGTCTATAATGACATCCTTTCAACCTTTGATAACCATTGTTTTCTTTCAGACATTAGAGAACAAGCCGCACAATTCGGGGGTCTAGTGTCATTGCAAAAGCAATTCCTAAAGGAAATTTTCAAGGAAGACTTTGACATAAGAGATCTTCATAGAGGAAAAATATTAATAGAAGAAAGAGTTAGAAGGAAAAAGGTTTTTCTTGTTCTTGATGACGTTGACAATAAAAAACAGATAGATGCTTTGGCTGGTAAACTCAATTGGTTTGGCAAAGGAAGCGAGTCATAATCACAACAAGAGATGAATATATTTTGAACTTGGCTAAAGTTAATGGAGATAAAATATACAAGCCTCAATTGCTAGATCATGCACAGTCTCTTCAACTATTTAGTTGGCATGCCTTTCAAAATAGCCAACCTCCAAAAGATTATATGTTACTCTCACATGATGTGGTATCCCATTCCGGAGGATTACCTTTAATTCTAGAGGTATTTGGGTCTTATCTATTAGATATAAGTGACAAAGATGAGTGGGAATGTACATTAAAAATGTTAAAAGAAATTCCTCCCTGAAGAAGTTCAAAGAAGGCTGAGGATAAGCTATGACACTTTGGAAAATGATTATCAAAGGGGTATATTTCTTGATGCAGCTTGCTTTTTCATTGGATGGAAAAAGGAAATTGTAACTTCCATATGGGAGGCTTGTGGCTTTCATCCAAAATCAACAATATCCCGATTAATAAAAAGATCACTTCTAAAGTTTGATGGTGAATACCTGATGATGCATGATCAAATCAGAGACATGGGAAGACAAATTGTCTTAGAAGAAAGCCGCAAAGATCCAGGTAAGCGTAGTAGGCTATGGTCTGCTGACGACATTGTGACAGTGTTAAGAGGACTGAAGGTAACCTAAACACCCCCCCCCCCGCCTTTTTTTTGTTAATATAGTTCTATTATCCAACCATTTCCATTTAATTGAATTATTTTCTATTATAGGAAATCGACACAATAGAAGGCATGAGCCTCATTGATGCTTCACCGCCATCTTTTGGTTTAACTACGGAATCTTTGGAGCTGATGCCCAACTTAAGAGTTCTTAACATTTCTTCTAGGTTTGAATCTTTTACGTCGACAAGCTTCCTACTTTCAGCTTTTATCATAGGAAATTAGTTTATCTCAAGCTATCACACAACGGTTTTAATCGGCTTTGGAATGTTGGACCTTTAGATGAACACGAGGTATTGTATTTGATTTTTGTCTATTTCCCAGTAATAATATTAAGTTTTATAAATCTAATATATGTATGTTTTCTCTTTGTTTACAGCGGTTTCAAGAATTGAAAATTCTCAATCATAGTTATTGTTGCTACCTTTTAAAGTCCCCAAACTTTTCATGGTTTCCTTCCTTGGAGCAAGTGGACTTTGAAGGATGTGAGTCATTGAATGAGTTAGATGAGTCCATTGGGCAATTGAGTCAGCTCAAAAGTCTTATTCTCAAGTTGTGCACATCACTTAAGAAACTGCCTGACTCTATTTGGGACTTGAAAACCCTAGAGAAGCTTGATTTGTCAGAGACAAGAATAGAAAAGCTCCCTCATAGCATTTCTCGGATGTGTTCTCTCAAAGAGCTTATTCTCTTGTTGTGCAAGTCACTTAAGAAACTGCCTGAGCAAATTGGTGATTTAAAATCTCTAGTTAAGCTGGATATGTCGTTTGCAGAAATAGAAGAACTCCCAAACACCATTTCTAGGATGACTTCTCTGAAAGAGCTAATTCTTGCATCATGTTTCTCACTCAAGACATTGCCTAAGGCAGTTGGTGATCTAAAATCTCTAGTTAAGCTTTATCTGTCATTCGCAAAAATAGAAGAACTCCCAGACAACATTTCTCGGATGACTTCTCTCAAAGAGCTTATTCTCAAGTCTTGCGAGTCACTCAAGAAATTGCCTGAGTCAATTGGTGATCTAAAATCACTAGTTAAGCTTGATTTGTCATCTACAGAAATAGAAGAACTCCCAGACAGCATTTCTAGGATCACTTCTCTCAAAGAGCTTATTCTTCAATCCTGTTTCTCACTCAAGAAGTTGCCCGATGGTGTTGGACTATTAGAAAAGCTTGAGTTATTAGATTTTCGATATTGCATCACACTAGTGAAGCTACCAAGATCATTCAAGGGAATGAGATGTTTGGATAGAATACAACTGGAAGAAAACCGTATTACTGACTTTCATGATGATTTTTCAATGCCCCCAAATTTAGTGGAGCTGGAAATCACTTTTCTGGCACGGCTTAACTCCCTTCCGGAAAATTTGTTAGCCTTGAAAACTTTGAAGCAATTAAAGATTTGTCAATGTGCAATATTGGAATACATCCCAGCGCTTCCCCCATGTTTGGTTGAACTTCATATTGAATTCTGTGGATCATTGGTACGACTACCTGATCTGTCAAAGTTAAAAGTGTCAACATTAAGGCTCAGGTATTGCGATAAGCTGGAGGAAATCCAGGGCCTTGAGGAATTAGAATCATTGTACGAATTCGATGCGCGCGGATCATATAACTTGACACATACTCAAAAGAAGACACAGGTGCAGGTCATCCCTGTCATGTTTTCCGTAGAAACTATTTACCGGTAAATTTTTTATTCTGATTATTGGTGGTTCTTTCCTTTTTGTTCTTGGTTATTTGCAGGGAAGACTTTCCTTGTCACAGGCCATTAGATACAGTTATTCCTTGATTGCAAATCAACGGATTTATGATAGTGGTTTTATTCTTTGCCTTGTTCTGGATATCTCAAACCTCATCTCCTGTACAGAAGGCTTCAGCATAGATGTTTCTGCTTGCATCCACCAAAAGGACAAGAAAATTATTTGTTTCCATTCGCTAATGGTGGAGCATCTTGACCATAGTATTGATGGACATGTAATCTACATTTGCCATTTCAAAGGCTTTGACTGGTGTGGAGTTCCATTGCAGGAAAATGATGTAATTGAGATTTTAGATATCAATACACCTTGTTCCATAAAATTCTGCGAGTTCTTGTTCAAGAACAGGGAACTTGGTAAGCAAAAGTCTTGTCAAAATTCGAATACCTTGAATTGGTCATACGTGGATGATGATGGTGGAGTAATTACATTAGATTATTGGCCCAACCAGCAAGAAGATGATGCACTGGGTCCTCTTAGCCCAAGCTTAACATGTTGGCCAGAAGCAGAGGTTGAAGGATCAAAGTCTCGTCCTAATGAAAAACAGGAAGAAGAGACTGTTGTTGATGAGGACATGAAGGCTCCATTATTTCCAGCCCTTACCTTGGGTTTAAATGATGACGGGTCCAACCAGTGGATGCTAGAACGTCCATCGCTTGTTCAGGAAGCTGGGTTAAATTATCCTTCTGAAAATACAGTAGTATAAGAATAAAGTTCCTACAGTAGATATCTCAGTGTTTAAGACTGAACTCTGTTTCTGATGCGATGGGAGAAGAGGGATAAGAGAGCTTGCCTTCATAATGACAGTGATGATGATAAGCCACCAAGTAGTCCTCTCATCTCTTAGTTAGCCTCTGACTGTGGAGAGCTATTTCTTTCTGGGCAAGACATTCTGGAGCTTACTGGGTGTTAAAGGTACCAAAACCAAATTCAAGCTATTCTGTTGTAATAATTTTAGTTTATTTTCCATATGATTCTAGTCTATTAACGGATAGAACCATTGATTTGTTGATCAGGTCCAAAGTTAGATCAGTTGGTGAAAAATACCCATTGATTTCATGCATGCCTAAGTACTTGTTGTCACTGCTTTATTTCTACTCTAAAATGGGATATGAAACTGTTTGGGGACTGCTAGCTACTGCAAATATTTAGTACAGATTTTGTTGGCAAGGCCTTTTTCTCATCTACTGAGTTCAACCCCAAGTACATGCACAGGTTATTTGAATCTGCCCTTATATGTCCTATTCTAACCTTCTTAATTTGCTTTTGTCACTTTGATAAGAAAAAGACATTCTAACCTTCTTTGTTGTAAACAGTTGCTGAATTTTTTTTTCTTGTTTAATGAAAGTAATTCGTGCTAACTACTTAAACCTGTGAACAGGTACTAACAAAATACCAGGCTCTACTGTGTTCTTTACCTGCTTAACATTCGGATCTGGCTTGATAATCTTTTTATATGCTGTTCCAAGGATACCTGAATGAAACAGACGCTAAAATTCAACTTTTTGGATATTAATTTTTATATTAGGTGTCAAGCAACGGTCACATAGACTATCTCATGTCTGTCCAGATGAACAAAGAACCCAGGTATGTATATACTTGTGATTTGTAATTAATGACTTAATTTATGACATCTTTTCAAGTTGTGGTGTGGAGTTCAAATTTCCTTGGAGAGAGTTGGGTATTTTACGGTGGGAACTATTGACTCTATTCTGTATGGCAAGTCTCCTTTCATGTACATGTTCAATGGTGATGTAAGGCCAGCAAATTGATATGAACACGTACGATCTCATAAAAAATCTTGTATTAAGGCGCTAGGTACCCAATAACGGAGCTCTTGAGTTTTAATTAGGGTCTAAAGAGGGTTAAATGTATGAAGCCTAGCTTGATCTTTCTTAAGAGACTATCTCTTCTATTCATGATTAGGCATCTAGCAAGTGAACACTTGACCGACATGCCAAGTACATTCTTCAGAGGGGTAATACTATCCACTACTCTTTTAATTCATAAATATTGTATTACCGAGAAATAAATTCTTTAAGCATAAACTATGTGGAGGTATACCCTCCTCCACATTTTGATTAGAATAGTCATTTTCAATTGGTAGAAAATTTACAATGGAATAACTGGTTGTTGTAATTTCAGCTTTCTTGCATCTATAGTGCAAAAGTTCAAAGCGGCAAAGGTGGATCAACCTATATTAGCTACAATTCTTTTAGTTCTTACCAGTTGCCTAGGTCAAAATTCTACAAATTGGGTTGTGACCTTGAGCAAATCTTCTATAAGGATTTTCGAGAAGCAGGCAAAAACCTCTTATCTGCCTCCTATACATGTTCTTTCACTTTTATAAAATGGTGAGGGTGAAAAGGTCGATGCATGCATTTAAGAAAGCACAAATTGAGGTGTGAGCTAGTGGTGGACTACTATTTGATTTGAAACATATTTTAGGGGTTTTGAGAGTGAGTTGAGAAACGGTGTAAAAGGGTATCTGACTTTGGATAAAGGGTAGCATGTGAAGAAATCTCAATTGTGCGCTGGAGGTCACGGGTTCGAATCATCTTCTCTGCAAAAAAAAGCAGGGGTAAGGCTGCCTAGAAAGTCCCTTCCCCAGACCCCACAGTGTGGGAGCTTCGGCATTGGGTACGCCCTTTATGTGAAGAAATCTCAATTGTGCCCGTAAAAGAAACACAAATAACATGTTCAAGGTTTTGCTTTGATCATCTTTATATGTATTGTACAAATTTCCATCAAGTAAACCAGTTTGGTCTTGAACTGATGGCCCAATTAGGTCCATGGCCTTCAATCAAAATTACCTCAGTTGATCGAGGGGCTTGACCTTATGTCCTTGAGATGATGCAAAGACAGGTTACGAATGAAGCTCAGAAATGCCCACAACCATAAATGCAGAGGACCAAAGATCTAGCACTGTATTTGCCTCAAGTGAGATACTTGGTGCCAAATCCACTGCAAATGGCATATTACTTGAGCTACTTGCTACAACAGATATGGTATAACCATCACCAATTGGCATCTGACATATTAGACAGAGAGGAGAGCAAGGCTGACCTTGAACACCTAGTGATCATACTACCTCAAGGTATGCTATATAAACCCTCAACTAATCTTAGTCAATGGTAATTGAACTACAATTGGCAAGTGCTCATTTATTACCCTTAGGCCCTGCAACAACACAGCTCTATGCCTTTTACCCCTATCAATGGGGGTAGTATTGCCACTACAAGAAAAAGGAGAATTAGTAGCGGTTTATCATAAACCGCCACTAATGGACAGAAACTTCTGAACCTATGGCAATTAATATATCATTAGTGGTGGTTTATGTATAATCGCCACTAATAACACAATATCAATCTACCTTGTACGTTATTTTTTAAATTAGTGGTGGTTTTGTTGAAAACGACAAGTAAAAAATCAGCCTTACACGCCGAAAAACTGCCTCCAATAGTGCGGTTTTGTATACCGCCACTGTATTGACCGAAATTTTGCCTCCCCGCCCAACACTGCGCTGCTCTCTCTCTCTCTCTCTCTCTCTCTCTCTCTCTCTCTCTCTCTGTGGCAAATCTCAACTCGTCTCTCTGAAGTGTGGGCTTCAAGCAACTACCATCTCCAAAGACTCGAACTGCTTGATGATAATGAGCATATCCTCAGGATCTAGATGGTCGGTGTGCGAGGATGACAGGCTAAGGGTTTGCTTTTCTCTTCTTTTTATTCAATCTGTTAAAAGAAGCTTTCAAATAGGATCCCTGCTGTTGATTTGGAAACCCCCAACAAGGTATAATCTTTCAATTCTGGAAAGAAAAAAAAACAACTAATTCCTCATTTTATTTCAAATTGAATTTCTATTATTAATTGTCAGTTTTCTGCTTAATCTTTGTTAATGTCGTCACCGTTGCAATTTCTACTCCATTTTCCTCTTTCTCTGGTCATCCTCTTGAGGCTACGTTAATAGTATGTGTTCACTTGGTAGATTTTTTTAATCAGTACACTTCTAACTCTTGGAGATCATTATAATGGGGAACTATTTTTCCCTGCAGGTAAGACTTGTAGCTGAAGATGAGATGTTCAGGGTTGTAAGGACTGGTAAACGGAAAAGTGAGTTTCCTCTTTTTTATTTTTATTCTTATATTGATTTGTAAGTTTTTATATTTCATTTTGATTAATGTTGTTTCATGTTTTCTTCTTATTTTTACTCTGCATTTCGTTTTTGCAAATTTTGACTTCTGTTACAGTCTTGAGGTTGGTAAGGTATCTTCCTTTCATGCTGGTGTACATCTTTGTGAGCTTATTTGATGTGATGAGATGATTTTGGACTTCTTTCTCCAACATGCGAACATGGGATTGTGGGTCTTTTTATCTGTGCATTATTTGAACTTAGCTATAGGTTTCTGAGACAGCAGATTTTGGGATTGATGGGTAGTGAGATTGAGAAGCCTAGAGTTGGAAATGCAACATAGAAGTAAGTTATAATAGGTGACAAGATTGAGGAGGTTGCCGGGTGAGGTGAATGCTTGTTTGAAGCAAACAATTTTTATTTAAGAATCGAACTAGGACATTTTCTAGGTTTGTTGCATTCCTATGGCAGGAGTCACAAAACAGAATCAGGCCTATTTTGTTATCTCCAGTGGATGAAAATAAAATTAATTTTGTTCTTGTTCGCATACATATTATGTCTCATTGCATGTCATTCCAAGCTGGGATTAATATAGAGTTAATCCCCTCTCCTTTCTTCTGAGTTAATCCCCTCTCCTTTCTTCTGGGCATTGTCATCCCTTTTGCTGTTAAAATTTATAAAAGTTTCCTAATATTTTATTTTGCAGCAAAGCAATGGAAGAGGATGATAACCAAGTCCAAATTCGTGGGACCTAGTTTTACAAGGAAGCCTCTAAAGTATGAACGGTTCATTTGTCCTTCCGGCTTGAGGTTCACTAAGGCCCATGTTACACACCCTGAGCTTAAGTGCACATTTAATCTAGAGATAATTAGAGTGAAGAAAAATCCCAATGGTCAGATGTATACTTCTTTGGGTGTTATGACCAGGGGAACTATCATTGAGGTAATATTAAGGCCTAGTCTTTGTGGTTCTTTTGATATCTTCCATTTGTTTATACCTTCCTGAAGATATTTCTTTGATTAATGAAAAAAATTTCCATTCTGCAGGTGAATGTTAGTGAACTTGGTCTAGTTACTCCAGCTGGAAAAGTTGTGTGGGGTGAGTCTTCTTCTTGTATTTTATTTAGTTCATATATGTTCATGTTTCCTTTTGCTAATCTTGATCAATGATTACAGGAAAATACGCTCAAGTTTCAAATAACCCAGAGAATGATGGTTGCATCAATGCTGTTCTGCTTGTTTAGAGGAGTTTTTAACGCTTGGTATTCGTGTATCCCATCTAAAAATCCTTCTTTGTAATATGAGAGCAACCCAAACTGTACTGAACAATAGAAATTCTATTATTTCAGTACAAAGAGTGGTCTACAAGTTACAGAGTACTTAGGTCTACAAATTCGATTTTGATGTCCAAGCAAATAATAAAGATTTTGATATCCCCAACTCCCTTTTCTATTTTAAAATGTTTGAGCTAAATCATATACAACCATTCTATTCCAGATGGATTATGGCCTGATTACAATGATGGAGCGTGGCAGTCATGCTTCAGCCGATCTAGTTTTGATATGAAAGAGGTGCTCTATTACACTCTTTTTGTTCTTATTTCCCATTTATTGTGCTGCTGGATGGTTGAGTTGGTCAAGCTTTTAATACTTATGAATGATTCATATAAGTGACTCAAATAGAGCTGATTGAAAGTCAACAATCCATCTAGTCAACCCCACTCATTTGGGACATGGTTTGTTGTGCTTCTTGTTGATGATGATGATGAGAAATTAGTTTGAGTGTTGAAGTCTAGTTTTTGTGTTAGAATCTAGTTTGTTTTGTTTTTCTTTATATAATTGAACCTACCCAACATTGGAAAGGAGGTTTTAAATTACAAAGTAATTTTGGGTTACTGACTTGAGTGTGTGCTTCATGATTCTGTCCCTCTCCTGCAATTCTGTCCCTCTCCTGCAATTCCAATGCTCTATCTCAAAGTTTCCTCTCTTCTTTATCCAGTCCTCCATGGTAATGTAGTAATCATTATGATGTTCCTCATTGATCTTATACTTGTCCTTGCTAAATATCCTGAGGGTTGGCTATGGTAGCTTCTGTCATAACATAATCACCTAAGCATCCTGAGGGCTGGCTGTTGTAGCTTCTGTCATAACATAATCACCTAAGCTTTAATTTTGTTTCTGATTTATGTTAAGTGTTTGGTTCTACTGTCAATATAATCTACAAAGAGTTGAAGCATTTTTAAATTGAAAGGGCTAAGGAATGCTATGGTTGAAGTGGGGGTGCGAACAGGATAGGTGGAGTGGAGATTATATGTAACTTACTTGGGAGGGTGAGATGAGACTAGACCATGCACTGGAATGCCTTGATGATCTCAGGTGCCTTACCAGCTATAAGATTTCAAGTCATTTCCGATTATCATTCACAGTGGTTTCTTCTTGAGAATCTTTATTAATTGCAGTCACCCTTTATTTGTTTATCAGTATTCTTCTACTAATTAATCTTCAACTCCTTTTATTTCTGAATTTTTGCGTGGTAAATTCAATGATTCGGCAATTTATTTCTTATTGGGTATGAATTTGGAATGGTTGTTATTTCTTAGTTAGGATTTTCAAGTTTAGAACCAACATGGATAGTGGTTATATACATGGGACACTCTTTGTTGCTATTTCTTTGCTGTTTCATCTTACTTAAATATTGTTCTCAGGTTTTTGAGAAGTATGTGAAGAATTGGATTGCGATTGCTGCACCATTCCAGGGTAAGTAACCTTGATAATTTGTTATAAGGTGTTGTTGATAGTATTGGATGTCTGACATGTTATCTTCAAGTTTTTTGATATGTTGATTGAACTCTACTGCAAAGATATTCCATGTTGTTCAAATCTTCAAGGTACATTAGGGGCCCCCTCCATGCAAAGGAAAAGAAAAGGATACATTAGATGCAAACGTGGTGGACTTTATTATATCTCTTTGATGAGTACTTTCTGGCAATGTGGCGTGCTATCAATATGGGAATACTGATACAGATTATATCTTCCACGTGGTTGGTGGTTTTGTTCTTTTGCATCATGATGTGGATCCTGTTGTTATAGATGGCTTTGCCCCTGCCACTCCCTCTTGAACTCCCACTTGACCTTGAGATTGTTGATCTAGACAATGCCCCATCCATGTTGAAAGTACTAGTTAAGAAAAACATGTGGCTGATCATCAGCCATGTAGAGACTGTCAATTAAATTGCCCTCTGGATTGGTAATGTTCAGACTCTAGATCCCCTTCTGCTCTGCACTGAACTTCTCCCTTGTTATTGCCGGCTGGTGAAGTTTCAAAGTTCTAGCAAAAGGAAATTTTCTTCGTTGCCCTTATTGGGGACCTTTTCTACTTTGCCATGTAGTTTTCTGGCTTCTCAAATCGATAAGTTTGTCCATTGGATAGATGGGGTGCTCTTTGGCTATGCCACTTGTGAATTTCGGTCTGCCAATGGACAAACATTTATGGAGTTTTTCTTGTTATTCTAGGGTTGCTGTTGTTCAAGCAGTGTAAGAAAGAACACCATGCGAACAATGTGTCCACCAACGTTTAGTGGGAACCGATCTTTCATGTAACATTTATATGAGGGGCATGATGGGAGGAATTTCGTAGAGGGAACCCCATTCCCTTAGATCAGAAAGGTGTATATTTCTTTAGATAGTACCATGAATCTTTGTTTCCATCTTGTGCTTTTAAATGTCTCTTCTAATGCGTTCTTGATTCTTGATTTTAACCAGACCTCTATATATTTTGAAGCAAGAATGTTCAAATCTAATACAATCATTCATGATCAGGTGCACCTGGTTATGTCACATCCACCCTCTTGAATGGGATGTCATTTGTTGAAGGGTGGGAACATAATTTTTTCATATCAAAATGGAGCATGCACCAGCTAGTATTAACTGTTCTATTTGCATTTAAAAAAATTCTTACTTGGTTGTATACTCCTCTGCTGGAATATCTTGCATTTTGACTAGGGTGTGTTTGGTTTTGTTTTCCTTGGATATATAAACAAAAAAAAATACATTTTAGTTATCTGCTGGAGTATCTTCTCTTAAATTTTGATGTCAGCATAATTTTTTTTGTTTTGGACTTTTTAAGTGCATACATGGATGCGTCTTTGTGGTGAATTAGTGTACTTAGAGTGGTGAATTGGATCGCCGTTAGGGATTAGAAAGAATGAATGCCTTTGGAGAAAAATTATCATTTGGAAGATTCTTTTGTTTTGCCATCTCATAGATGCCATGGTGGAAGTCTGAGTTGAAAGTTTTAAAGTTTCCTTTTGTAACGTTTGTATGATCTTTCTTTCTGACTTCCAAGAGTTTCAGTGAAGTAAAATACAATGTTTAGGCAGGTAACAGATGAATTTATAAATTGACATGATTTATTTTGCTTTTTTGTGATATCCCACAATGACTTTTGGTACATAACAGATGAATTTATAAATTGACATGCTTTATTTCATATTTTCCTGATATCCCTATTTACACATTTGGCTTCCCTCAGTCGTTCTCTTTAATATTGTAGCACTAATGCATATATGATGATGGATTTGAATAATCAGATTGCTATCTATAGTAAGAAAAGGAGTCTTATGGTCTAAGATATATTTGTTTTTTAGGGTAGTTAATAACCATCACCCAGTGATACACTTTGTTGTTCCTGATTACCCCTTTATTTGAGCCCCTGACAGTTTTTGGTGGCATAGAAGCTCTGTTTTTTAAATGTCCATGCCCCAAATAGCTTCTTATTTTGTTCACTGTTTTCTGTAAGTTTTTTCTTTCACATGCTTTGCAACTCTTCCCTTGGTTTTTGCTGTTTGTTCTTAAAGTGTCCCATGCAGAAGCACATTTGACATTTCAACATTATAGTGTTTTAATATTTTTCAAGGGGCTGCTGCTGATGTTGAGCCATGTACTTCGTCTATGCACTAGTGTAGAAACTTTAGATTGTTGTCCTAAGCTGCTATTTTTTTGGGTCAAATTGTCCTAAGCCTATCTATAGTGGACTACTAATCATGATTGGTTGATAAGGTCATGTTAAAACTTTTCAATAATGTTATGATTTCATGTCTAACTAGCTTTCTTTTTCAGCTGATTGAATGTCCTTCAATATATGAATTGTTGGCTTGTCCAAATTTCAATTGGCAAAATGTTCCCTTATTAAATTATGGAGAGAAAAGCAGGATGACGATGGTAAACCAACTGTTGCGTGTGAATCATCTGAACCAATGGAAGCATTATCAATAATGGCGGAAGCTCTTTCAAGTAACATGGTGTTTAATGGTCCTCTCTCATGCCCCAACAGCTTTATTGTGGATCAAATGCATTTCCCAATTTTATGGTGTAGGGATTTTCTGGTCAGGATAACAACAATGATAACAAAGCCAAGCAGATCATGCCTCCTAACGTACTGGGAGTTAGCCTGCACTTATAAATTATAATTAGAATTCTGGGAATTTTCTAGGATGTTAATAATTCTGAGTTGAGGATGATGTGGCCTGAAATGTATGTAGTGGTGGTTCCCAAATCATTATTGTGGATGGTTTCGGTGAACATTTTTTCATGTCCTACATTTGGCAGGACAGTCTCTGGTAGATATGTATGTCGATTTGTTGATGTCATTAATCTAAACTACTGCCATGATCAGGTTCATTATGATGGAGTAGATATTCCGCTCCCATTCAACCTTGAGATCTTGAAATGGATTAATGAGACTCGAAACATCATGTCACATGCTAAGCTTCCCCAAGGAATCAAGTTCTACAACATATATGGTATCGGTTGCGAAACACCTCACTGTGTTAGGTAATGTTTGCCTTTGCTTTCTTTTGTAATGTGATACGTGTCATATATTGGCCTTCAATTTGGCATTTAGAAGAGCTTACATGTGTTTATGCTTGTGAGGGAAGTTTCATAATGGAGAAAATAATTTGAACTAATTTATGGAGTTGAAGTCTAGGTCTGAAACTCAGATATGGCTTGAACTTTCTTCCGTACTAATAGATTAAATACTATTGTGTTGCTGAGCCTTGGCCTTTAACTTAGACTAGGAACTGGCTACGAGCCAATCTAATTTAAGGATCATTTGGTTTGGTCCCATGTCCAGCTGTTTCAAAGTTAACACTGTAATTCATTGGGTTTCTCTGAAAGCTGAACTATCACAGTGGTTCAACTTCAATGTTCCTAAATTTTTAGTTACTAGCTATTGCAGCTGTATTTGTCTCTAAGTCCGAATTGGATTTGAGCTTGATGCAAAGTAGTCCTCGACGATACTGTCATGCACCTGTAGAACATGTTTTTCAAGATTGTTCATGACTGACTAATGTTTCTGTACTGAAGCTATGGGAGCAAGGAAAACCCTGTTACGGACCTTCAGTAGTTGCCTTGGGGTTTCTGTTATATGGCTGGGTACAACTCTAGGGAAGGAGACAAGGGTTCAAGAAGGGCTGGTGAGGTGGGCTTAATCAAGGAGAGGTGCTGCCGCTTGCGTAGGAACATAGGAGGAAGGGGATGACCTATGATTGATGAGGGAGAGGAGCTAGAGTTGTGGAAGCAGGAAGGGAAGGTGCTAGGGTGAATTGCAACTAGGTTGGGGTTGATTTAGGCAAGAAGGAAAGGGCTGGGGAATGCTATGGCTGAAGTGGGAGGGAATGGGAAGGCTGCGGACAGGATAAGTGGGGTGGGGATTATATGTAACTTACTTGGGAGGGTGAGATGAGACTAGACCATGCACTAGAATGCCTTGGTTATGAATTTGGAATGGTTGTTATTTCTTATTTAGGATTTTCAACTTTAGAGCCAACATGAATAGTGGTTATATACATGGGACATAGTTTGTTGCTATTTCTTTGTTGTTTCATCTTGCTATTGTCTGTCCATCAATTTTTTCGTGTTTAAACCTTCTACTACCAAGTAGCAGGATATTTAATAAGCTTCCCTCAAATGTTAGTCGGGTGTCTCTTTCCAATCTGATTACTGACATGTGTTTGTTTCTTATCAAGTGAAGAAATCATCTGGCTATCCTCAATGAATGTTAAATTGTATTCTAAATGCTGCTCCTTAGTATGTAGGGTGAGCCCGTGGACCCACACTCACTGTGTTAAGTCTTACTAAAGAGAGAGTGGCTGCTTAGCCTTGCAGAGAGAGTGAAGACAAGAGTGGTTGGACAAGATCTAGCTGTTGATGATGTTGCAGACGCGATATTGAGATCTAGGGTGGGGTTGTGTCAGACTCGAAATGTGATTGGATTATTCCTTTTTGTGTCGTTTTCTTCTTCTTCTCTTATTGGTGTTTAGATTAACATGTAACATCAAGTAGAGTACTATATGTAGTTTTTGTTGACTTGATTAATATGTATTGTATTTATTTTTCTTAAATTGTGTTCAATGAATACATTTAGCTTTTTTGAATTTTCTTTGTATTCATGTATTTGTACTGTCTTTCAGGAATAAATGTAATATAATAGCAAATATAGGGTTTTTTTTTTTAAAAAAAATTAATCTAATTGGTGGCGGTAAACAAAAAACCGCCACTAATTAGAGGAAAGCACACCCTAACACATGATACTAATCTGAACACATTTTGTGGCGGTTTAATATAAACTGCCACTAAATAGCACCTGATTCATGCCAATAAAAATGACACAATTGGTGACACTAAAAACGACAGAATTTGTGGCGGTTTTTCTCTTACCGCCACTAAATAGACTTAATTCCATTCCGCAAAACACAATTAGTGGCGGTATTATCCGCCACCGTATTTATATAATTAGTGGCGGTCTAATAAAACCGCCACTATTTGCAATGGTTGCGGTGCCTTTGGTGGCGGATTTGTGGTGATGTAAAAAACCGCTACCAATTAAATGGTGGTGGTTTTGGGCACTTTTAGTGGCGGAAAAAACCACCACTAAAACTGATTTTTTTTTTGTAGTGTGCTTTTGTAGTTTGTCTTTATCATTGGAAGTAGCTATCTAACCACCTCTTTCAGCCCACACTCACTGTTTTCTCTGGGAACAAGTTCTTTGCCAAATCCAGTCACAATTTCCTCAAGAGGTCGGGTTTGGACACAACGGTATGTCATTATGCACATGTGGGCCTCACTTGATAATTATTAACAACTAATATTAACTCAGGACTAGCTATTCACGTTGTTTTAAGGTAAAGACCAGTTGTGTTAAAATATATGCACAATAAGGATGCATTTATGAATTTAATTCCCCCACAAACAATGAGCTACATCAATCTAGTTAGAAAATCTGAATCAAGGTTGACCCATTGAAGCCTATCAAATATAAGAGAATGGCCGAGACTTGGTTTTACCAAAGGTTGATTACCTAGGTAAGTCCCATGGAAGGGAACTTCTGAATACCTTATAAATGTACAATGGCGGTCTAGGATGCACTAGGTGTGCTAGTACTTAAAACGATGATGGGCTTATTGGGATTGATTTATTGACCTAAAACTTGCTGATATTCATAGAATTAACACGGTCTATTGGTTCGTTGAACCAGAGTCCGTTATGAATATTCCCCACCTACCAACAATCTAGTAGTGCGCATTAGTCTCGTGTTACTATTCGATTGTGTTTGTTCATTTGTTTTCCCTATGTCAGAGAAATGTTATTTTTGAATCTGGCTTGACCTTTGGAGGTGGCTGATGAACCTCTGAATTGACCTTCTCAGTTGTCTTGTTGCATGAACAGGTTACAATACTGATCGATAGTTCCATTTGAAGGGGTTAGATTCCGTGTAATAGGTAGATACTAGATAACACCAATTAGAAATTACTTAAGCATTTTCTGGGAGTCAAGAAGCATACACACCATTCAAGCTCTGCAGGTGAGTACCTGGAAAAAAATAAATAAACTCTGTAGTTGAAAGGGTGAGGAAATCAAGATTTTGGTAGTGGGAAGGGGTTTTATTGGCTTTCTTACATTCTATGGGAAACCCATGATTACATGATGATCATACCAATTACATTCTTCGTAGGTATGCTATCCACTTTTCTTTTAATTCAAAAATATGTATACCAAAAATAAGTTCCTATGATTAGAATAGTCATTTTCAAAAGGATTTGGTAGAAATTTTACAATGGAATAATTGGTTGTCGTAATTTCAGTTTCATGCATCTATTGTGCAAAATTTCCAAGCAGCAAAGGTGGATCAACAAGTAGATACAATTCTATGATCGCCGGTGGTGATAGACTCGTGTAATTTACCAAATTCAAGCAAGAACAACACAAGAAATTTGATTAGGAGTTCGGTTCATATGAACCTACTCTCCGGGACTCTGGATAGATTCCGATCTTCATTATGGGTTGAAAAGAACTTACAAATCAGTGAAATGAAATATACACAGGATAACCGTATAATGGCAACCAAATATGCTCAAACCTCCATCAAATCTCCCTCTCCTTGTGGTGAACACAAAGCTTTCAAAGCTCCTCAGGAATCCTCCAAGAACGATGAACAAAGACGAAACCAGAGAGTCGAAGCACAACCATGAACGAATCACCAGAGCTCATGTTTTCCCCAAATCAGAAAACCCCAAAATCGAGTTGCAACATAATGAATTAAACCAGCCCAGCAAACATATATAAATCAAGTGAACCAGCTGGTTCAACCGAAAATGACTTAACCCATATGAAATGCCCAGATTACCCTTACAAATCTCCCCCTTAATCTGTAAGCCTAAAACAATACCCATAGAAGACCGGGCTTCAACCGTCATCGTCCAAGTGTACCTGCAAGATACAAAAGAAAAGATATCAAAGTACAAAGCAAACACAAATATACAAAATACCTAGATATTTGCAACTAACCATGCAACACCAAAGGACTCACTGTAGGCACATCATGCAACAAATGTAATAGGTAGAGAAACCCATAAACAACAACTCATAGTTCACAACTCAACCAAATAAACATGGAGAGTAGACATGCACAAACCAGACATATATCTCATAAGAGAGATAAACAAAACAAGAACCATAAAAAATTGGGCAGCATCTCCCCTAAAAATGCAACATATGCAAACCTGATAAAACATAAAATACCACAAGACACACACACCACAACCTAAAAGAACAAGTAATATACAACGCAAGACTACAAAAAATATATAAACTAAGAAACAACATTACCAATTCCCAACAAATCAAGACAATATAAGAATTTGGAAAGAGGTAATGACTTAGTACTACAATCTGCATGATTATGCTCAGTACTTACTTTTTCAATCAAAAGTACACCATCAGTTATTTTCTCTTTAAGGAAGAAGTACGTAATATCAATATGTTTGGTCCTATCATGATAAACAGGGTTTTTACACAAGAAAATAGCACGTTGATTATCAACAAATACAATAGGCTTAATCTTTAAAATACCCAATTCACATAACAAGCCATTTAACCATATGCACTCCTTCACACCCTCAGATGCAACAACAAGCTCAGCCTCTATAGTAGACAAAGCAACTACAGGCTGTTGTTGCACCTTCCAACTGATGCAATTACCAAATAACATGAAGAAATAAGAAGATAATGATTTATTGTTATCTTTATTACTAGCATAATCGAGGCCAGTATATCCTTCAAGAATTAGGTCACCAGATGTGAACTTGAACACAAGACCTTTATGAATAGTACCTCTCAAATATCTCAAGAGCCACTTGAGAGCAAGTCAGTACTCCTTACCAGGATTGGACATAAATCTACTCAATACACTAACAACATGAGCAATATCAGGTCTAGTACATATCATGAGATATATAAGAGAACCTAAAAGACTAGAATAAGGGATTTTGACATTTCATTCTTTTCAAAACTATTTCTAGGACAATGATCGTTAGAAAGTTTAAAATGTGCAGCTAAAGGAACATTCACTGGTTTACAATTTAACATATTAAATTTCTCAAGAACCTTTAACAAATATAAACTTTGACAGATGAACATTGTATCCTCCCCCTTACTCCTATAAATTTCAATCCCTATAACTTTCTTGGCTATCCCAAGTTCTTTTATTTCAAATTCAGATTTCAACTTGTCTTTGACATCTTGAATAAGATTAGAATCAACACAAGCAATCAATATATCATCAACATAAAGTATTAGATATAAAATAACAGAGTCTGAAATGAGAAAATATAGGCAACTGTCATAAACACTTTTCCTAAAACTTACACTCAAAACAAATGAGTCAAACCGTTTGTTCCATTGCCTAGGGGCTTGTTTGAGTCCATAAAGGGTTTTCTTCAACAAGCAAGCTTGAGATCCATCTCCTACTGCCGAGATGCCAAAAGGATGTTGCATATAAATCATTTCTTCTAAGTTGCCATGAAAAAGGCAGTTTTGACGTCCATTTGCTCTATTGTCATTTTTGGCTGAGCAACTAGGGACAACAACAACCTTATAGTCTTATACTTAGCAACAGGAGAAGAAATTTCATCTTAATCCACCCCTTCTCTCTGGACAAAACCTTTAGCAACTAGTTTAGCCTTATATCTTTTAGAGTTGTTTACTCCATCATCTTTGATTTTAAATATCCACTTGTAAGGCAATAGCCTTTGGTCCTTAGGCTTATCAACTAGTTCCCAAACCTGATTTTTATTCAATGATTCCAACTCCTCATTTATGGCTTGAATCCATAAATCCTTATCCTTGGAATCTAAAGCTTCCTCATAGGAACTAGGTTCATCAGAATCAAACTCAGAAACTGAATCATTAGTCTCAAGAGCAAAGTTTTCTAAATACCTTTTAGGTGGCCTAACCTCTCTCCTCACTTTATCTCTTGCCAGCTGATAACTACTCAAATCAGGAGCCTCAACCACCTCTTCAGTGGAAGTCATAGAAGAGGGCATTGGCCCACTATCAATATCAGGAACCACAACCACAGGCTCATTATCACTAGAGCGGGGTTGAGGGGGAAGTTAAGGGTTCTTTAGGTTTACTACAATCAACAGTTTGAACAAGATTAAAGGAAACATCAACCTGTTCTAAGTCAAATTAAGTGAAATCAGTCATTCTTTGATCAAGTGGATTAAGATTAATATTGTCAATGGACAGGCAAGGGAATACACTCTCTCTAAAGAGAACATCCCTACTCACAAAGGTCTTAACACCAGGTATAGATCTATCCCACAATTTGTAGCCTTTCACTCCCCTCAGATACCCCAGAAATATGCTCTTCTTACTCCTAGGCTCTAATTTGCCAATGCTCTGATAAGCAAAGGCTTCACAGCCAAACGCCCTAAGGTAGCCTAGCTTGGGGGGTTTCCCCCACCACATTTCCTCGGGGTTTTAGACCCTAGGTTGCTAGAAGGACACTTATTGATCAAGTGAACAGCTGTAGTCACAGCCTCACCCCAGAACCCCTTGGGTACCCCATAACTAATGAGCATGCATCTAGTTTTATTTAATATAATTCTATTCTTTCTTTCAGCAATGCCATTTCTTGGGGGGGTAGACTTAACTTGTTCTATGCCTTTGAATGCCTTTGTCTTTACAAAACCCTTTGAACATTTCATTTACAAATTCTAATCTATTATCAGTTCTTAATGTCTTAACTTTCTTTCCACTCAAATTTTCTACCAAAGCAACCCATTCCTTAAACTTGACAAAAGTTTCATCCTTGGACTTTAACAAGAAAATCCAAGTTCTCCTAGAGTAGTCATCAACAAGAGATAAAAAATAGGAGTTTCTTCCAGAAGACAAGACTATACTAGAAACACCATCTAGGTATGTTCTACCATCAAACACATACAAACCAGACTAAGCATACTTTCAAACATGCATGAGAACCTTTAGAAATAGTAAGAATACCACCAGAGATACTTGTATCAAACCCAGCACTATCAAGGCTACTTATTGAAATTAAGTTTCTCTTCAAGTCAAGTATATATCTAACATCATGCAAAGTGAAAATAGATTTATTGTGAGTGAACAATTTAACAGTGTCAATTCCAATCACATCACATAAATCATTATTTCCCATCATTACATTGGCATTTTCTACCTCAGTCAGGTGTGTAAACCAATGCAAATGAGGACACATATGGTAAGTACACCCTGAATCTAAAATCCATCCATCTTGCCTATCACTATCGAGGATATGATCAATACTTCACAAAAGTCTTCATATACATTAGCTTCACCATTATTAGATCCGGGCATATCGAATGAGATGTCTCATTTTCTTTTATTTTCCTTTTGTATGCAAAACAATTTTTCTTAAAATGACCCACTTTCTTCAGTAAAAACATCTTTTGGTGCCTAGAATCCCGGACTTATTATTCCCATTATTGTTCTTGTTGTTATTTTCATGATTGTAATACACTTTACCCTTTCCCTTGGGCTTCCCTTTTTTGTAAGAGCCCTTTGCCCTTAACAAAACAAAATTTTCCCCACTCCCCTTTAGTCTTTCGGTGAAGCCAATAACTTTGACTCCCTATTCTTTAGAGCATCAATACATTGCTTTCGAAGCCTGTGCAATGTTTTGACAAACATACTTAATTGAATTCTTAACGACAAGATAGCATTATCACTGAAGGGAATTTAACAAAGACTAGATGGGGTCTTGGTCATTAAATTTGCTCTTTTTCCCCCGGTATTGGCCAAGTTTTGAACCAATTTCTTAAACAAGTCTAGGTTTTTATCTAGACTAATAGCAGTAGTCCATTTTAAACCCATACAATCTTTCTTTTAAATAAATTTTGTTACCTAGGTTCTTTTTAAGTTCGTAAATTTATCCAAGCTATTCCACACCTTGAAAGGGGTATTATCATCTTCATCTAAACATCTCGATAACACCATCGTGATGTTCCGAGCATGCAACCTATTGTATTCTTCATCACTTCAAATCCTCAACACAAAGCCAATGCTTTCATAAGAAAGTGTTTGGATCATCTATTGACCCTAAGGAGTTTCTCTGTGCCATGAGGGTCCACGACTCTTGTTTTTCCATATTCCAAAATCCGGGTCCCATCAAACTTCTCTATGTCTATCCCCGAAACCCCCATAGGAGTGTCCAAACTTAGGTACCGAGAGTCCTCTCCTAGACCTGGACACCTACTAAAGCCAGGGGTGACCACCTTTGGGTGGAGAATCCTCCCCTTTGTCCAGACTTAGTCCCTTGCTTAACTCCA